>NW_028274942.1:308844-463266 GCF_037043125.1 Eumetopias jubatus | reverse complement strand
GACTATGGAGACTAGCCAGGCAAAACTGAAGGAGTAGGCATTTGGTAGCAGACAGACATACCTACTTCCTTGCCAATTTCTCCTACCACTCTTACTGTCATGGGCCTGCTCCAGATACAGAGTCCTGTCTGGGTTCCATGCTTGATTATGCATTTGAGCATTTAAGCCATCAGTTCAATAATCCTGGAATGCAGTTTCCTCCGTTCTCGTTATGATTATCATTCTATCGTTCAGATCTCAGCCTTAAATGTCTACTTAATCACCTATACTAGTGTAGCTAAAGATATCTGCATTCACTCACTAGTATCTGAACTTTTTCTTAGTTTTTAGCTTATTCATGTATTGGTTAATTGCTCATCTCCCCTCACTGAGTATAAGCTCCTTTTTAAAATTTAAATTCAACTAATTAACATATAATGTATTATTAGTTTCAGAGGTATAGGTCAGTGATTCGTCAGGCTTGTATAACACCCAGTACTCATTACATCACGTGCCCTCCTTAATGTCCATCCCCCATCCCCCACCTCCCTCCTTTCCAGCAATCCTCAGTTTGTTTCCTATGATTAAGAGTCTCTTATGGCTTGTTTCCCTCTCTGATTTCATCTTGTTTTATTTTTCCCTCTCTTCCTCTATGATCCTGTTTTGTTTCTTAAACTCCACATATGAGTGAGATAATATGATAATTGTTTTTCTCTGATTGACTTTTTTCACTTAGCAAAATACCCTTTAGTTCCATTCACGTCATTGCAAATGGCAAGAGTTCTTTTTTGATGACTGAGTAGTATTCCTGTGTGTGTGTGTGTGTGTGTGTGTGTGTGTGTGTATGTATATATGTGTATATATATATATATATATCTATATCTCACATCTTCTTTATCCATTCATGTGTTGAAGGACATCTCAACTCTTTCCATAGTTTGGCTACTGTGGACATCGCTGCTAAAAACATTGGGGTGCAGGTGCCCCTTTGAATCACTACATGTGTGTCTTTGGGGTAAATACCCAGTAGTGCAATTGCTGGGTCATAGGGTAGCTCTATTTTTAAACATCTTGAGGAACCTCCATACTGTTTTCCAGAGTGGCTGTACCAGTGTGCATTCCCACCAGCAGTGTAAGAGGGTTCCCCTTTCTCCACATCCTCGCCAACATTTGTTGATTCCTGTCTTATTAATTCTAGCCATCTTGATTGGTGTGAAGTGGTATCTCATTGTGGTTTTGATTTGGATTTCCCTGATGCCAAGTGATGGTGAGCATTTTTTCATGTGTCTGTTGGCCTTTTGTATGTCTTCTTTGGAAAAATATGTGTTCATGTCGTCTCCCCATTTCTTCACTGGGTTATTTGTTTTTTTGGTGTTGTTTGATAAGTTCTTTATAGATTTTGGATACCAGCCCTTTATCTGATAAGACATTTGCAAATATCTTCTCCCGTTCTGTCAGTTGCCTTTTGGTTTTGTCATCTGTTTCCGTTACTGTCTTGATGAAGTCCAAATCATTCATGTTTGCCTTTGTTTCCTTTGTCTTTGGAGATTTGTCTAGCAAGAAGTTGCTGTGGCCAAGGTCATGGAGGTTGCTGACTCTGTTCTCCTCTGGGATTTTGATGGATCCCTGTCTCACATTTAGGTTTTTTATCCCTTTTAGTCTATTTTTGTGTATGGCCCAAGGAAATGGACTAGTTTCATTCTTCTGTATATAGCTGTCCAATTTTCCCAGCACCATTTATTGAAGAGACTGCTTTTTTTTCCCATTGGATATTCTTTCCTGCTTTGTCAAAGATTAGTTGACCATAGAGTTGAGGGTCTGTTTCTGGGTTTTCTATTCTGTTCCATTGATCTATGTGCCTGTTTTTGTGCCAGTACCATACTGTATGATGATTACAGCTTTGTAATAGAGTTTGAAGTCCAGAAGTGAGATGCCACCAGCTTTGCTGTTGGTGTTGTTGTTGTTGTTGTTGTTGTTTTCCAACATTCCTTTGGCTATTCAGGGTCTTTTCTGGTTCCATACAAATTTTAGGATTATTTGTTCCAGCCCTGTGAAAAAAGTTGATGGTATTTTGGTAGGGAGGGCATTGAATGTATAGATTGCTCTAGGTAGCATAGAAATTTTAACAATGTTTGTTATTCTAATCCATGAGCATGGAATGTTTTTCCATTTCTTTGTGTCTTCCTCAATTTCTTTCCTGACTGTTCTATAGTTTTCTGAGCACAGATCCTTTGCCTCTTTGCTTAGGTTTATTCCTAAATATCTTATGGTCTTAGGTGCAATATGGATGAGATCAACTCCTTACCTTCTCTTTCTTCTGTCTCATTGTTCGTGTATAGAAAGGCAACTGATTTCTGTGCATTGATTTTTATATATAAGCTCCCTCTGAATCATTCTGGCTGCCTACTTCCTGGTATATCCTTAGCACCTAAACTGCCTCACTCATAGAAGATGCTTGTTAAACATATGTTGAAAGAAAAATTCCTGTCAATTTTATTTTAACCCACACAATATATAATACTGGTATTACCAAGACAGATTTCTTGTTAAATATTTAATTTCGTTGAGCAAAAGAAATTTAAGAAAAAGAAATACTGAGTGGTGTGACAAACATGAGCTCTAGTAGATGTTAACGGTAGAAACCTTGGGCAGTTCCCCATCCCCATTTCCAGTTATTAAAGTTTTTAATCTCAGTTTTTAAAACCTCTCTCTGTTGACCCTATTCCTATGGAAAACAAATCCATGCTGTTTCCTTTTTCATGTCTCAAGAAATTATCAGAAGTGAGCAAAGTATCTGAAAATTGTATGAGTACAAATACTTTTTTTAATGGATGAGTGAATATAATGTTAAGGGAGTGATTTAGTAATCCCACTCAATGACTATGGAAGAAGCTGAATGATTCTATGGATGAGACAAACTTTTGGAAGCAGGTCAATTTTATGAGCAGATCCGAGTCAATGACAAGATTATTGTCTTGGGAAGTGTAAAGTTCTATTTCTTATCATGTAATGAAGCTAAATTTCCCTAATTTTCTCTATGGTGCAGGATGCCATTATATTTTCATATAATAATCCTCAAACCACTAGGTAAAAATTTTATCAAGTCCCTTTCTTTCCAGAAGCTCTTTGCTGTGTGCGAATTTTAAGGAATTGTTAGAGCTGTATGATAAAATTACAAATCTTAGAAATGGGCAGGGATTCAATGTTGCTACTTTTCCAGGGACTCTGGTTTCAAGCATGCTTATTTTCATATGCTTCTTTACAGATCAAGGAACTAAGACCTGAGAAACACAAAGTAAAGAGACTTAAGATTACTCATTTGTGAAGAGTGGAGACAGTGTGGTTGCCTATTCCATATTTCTCTGTTATTTGTCATTTTAATCCCAGTTCATTCATTTTCACCCTGAGTCTCATCATTTGCATATTTTATTCTAAAATCGAGACAAAAATAACTCCATCACTGACCAATACCAAGTTATTCAATATCAGAAAACAAAAACCAGTTTCAGTTTTTTTGTTTGTTCATTTGTTTGTTTCTATACTCACCAAAGGCTTGTAAACACTGTGGTGACTTTTATTTGTATAACCCTTTACTATTTCCACAGTACTCCATACATGTTATTTAATGCTGTTGTTACTGAATCCATGATAAAAAAGAGAATGCACAATTTGTTCAGAAAGATAACAAAAGGAAAGAACTATAGCAAAAGGAAAGAAAACTAATCCTAGCCTTAAACTTAACCCGTATAGAAAAACCAGGCAATGTTATTACCAATGGAAAGAAAATGGATAAGAATAAAACAAACAAACAAAAAACCAAAAAGCCCCACAATAAAATACAAAATGTTACACACACACACACACACACACACACAGACACACACACACACTCTACTAAGTGGAGGAAAGAGTGGGTAAGACAGAATGATGTGAATGGGTGCGAAGGAGGCAATATGAGAAAGCTGTCAGATAGTGGATGAATAGACAGGTTGACAGGTGAGAGGAGGGGAGATGAATGCCAACATTGGAGAGAAAGTGTGAGGAAGGAGGCAGGATTTAGAAGAAAAATCTCACACTGAGAAATAGAAAATAGTGCCACCTGCTGGTAAACATGTGACACTTTTTCAAAATACTCTTTTTTTTTTTTTAAATCATATTTAAGTTCAAGTTAGTTAACATATAGTGTATTATTAGTTTCAGAGGTAGAGGTCAGTGATTCATCAGTCTTATATAATACCCAGTGCTCATTACATCACATGCCCTTCTTAATGCCCATAACCCACTGACCCCACCCCCACCCACGACACCTCCAGCAACCCTCAGTTTGTTTTCTATAGTTAAGAGTCTCATGGTTTTCCTCCTTCTCTGTTTTTATCTTATTTTATTTTTCTTTCCCTTCCCCTATGTTCATGTTTTTTTTCTTAAATTCCACATATGAGTGAAATCATATGATATTTGTCTTTTTCTGACTGTTTTATTTCCCTTAGCATGATACACTTTAGGTCCATCCACTTTGTTGCAAATGGCAAGATTTCATTCTTTTGATCATTGAGTAATATTCCATTGTGTATATATGTGATAT
Organism: Eumetopias jubatus; assembly: GCF_037043125.1. Lineage (NCBI taxonomy): Eukaryota > Metazoa > Chordata > Mammalia > Carnivora > Otariidae > Eumetopias > Eumetopias jubatus. The sequence continues at coordinate 458,705 of NW_028274942.1, read as the reverse complement.
ATATCTGTATCTATCTATCTATCTATCTATCTATCTATATCTATATCTATCTCACATCTTCTATATCCATTCATCTGTCAATGGACATCTGAGCTCTTTCCATATTTTGGCTATTGTGGACATTGCTGCTATAAACATTGGGGTGCATGTGGCCCTTTGAATCACTATTTTTGTACCTTTGGGTAAACACCTAGAAGTGAAATTGCTGGGTCAAATAGTTCTATTTTTAACTTTTTGAAGAATCTCCATACTGTTTTCCAGGCCAGGACTTTTGGTGTTGGAGATTTTTGATTACTGATTCAATTTATTTGCCGGTTGTGGATCTGTTCAAATTTTCTATCTCGTCTTACAACAGTTTTGGTAATTTGTAGGTTTCTCGGAATTTGTCCATTTCTTCTAGATTGCCCAGTTTGTTGGCATATAACTTTTCACAGTATTCTCTTGTAATTGTTTGTAATTCTGTCGTGTTGTTTATGACCTCTCTTCCTTCATTAATGATTTTTATCTATTTAGGTCCTTTCTCTTTTCTTTTTGGTAAATCTGGCTAGGGATTTATCAATTTTATTGATTCTTTTGTAGATCTAGCTCTTAGTTTTGTTAATTGGTTCTGTTATTTTTCTGTTTCTATGTCATTTATTTCTATTCTAATCTTTATTATTCCCCTCCTGCTGTATTTAGGTCTTATTTGCTGTTCGTTTTCTAACTTCAGTACATGCAAGGTTAAGTTGTGTATTTGAGACTTTTCTTGCTTCTTACAGGCCTATATATAATTGCTATATGCTTCCTTTGTAGGACCACCTTTGCTGACATCCCAAAGGTTTTGGACTGTTATGTTTTCATTTTCATTTGCTTCCATGTACTTTTTTATTTCTTCTTTAATATTCTGGTTGGCCCATTCATTCTTTAGTAGGATGATCTTTAAACTCCATGTATTAGTGTCTTTCCAAAATTTTCTTGTGGTTGACTTCAAATTTCATAACATTGTGGTCTGAAAATATACATGGTATGATCTCAGTCTTTTTGTACTTGTTGAGGGCTTATTCATGACCCAGTATGTGATCTATTCTGGAAAATATTCCATGTGCACTTGAAAAGAATGTGCATTCTGCTGCTTTGGGATGCAAAGCTCTGAATATATCTGTTAAGTCCATATGTTTCAGTCTGTCATTCAAAGTCATTGTTTCCTTGTTGAGCTTCTGCTTAGATGATCTATCCATTGCTGTAAGTAGGCATTAAAGTCCCCTATTATTATTGTATTATTATCAGTGAGTTTCTTTATGATGTTATTAATTGATTTATGTATTTGGGTGCTCCCAAGTTGGGGCATATTTACATTTGTTAGATCTCCTTGATGGATAAGCCTCTTAATTATGATATAATGCCTATCTTCATATCTTGTTATATTATTTGCTTAAAGGTCTAGTTTTTCTGAATATTTCCTTTCACTGCTTTCTGGCCTGCCAAGTTTCAGTGGAAAGAACTGCCGCCAACCTGATCTGTCTCCCCTTGTACGTTAAGGACTTTTTTTCCCTTGCTGCTTTCAGTATTATTTCCTTATCTTTGTATTTTGTGAGTTTGACTATGGTATGACTTGGAAATGGTCGACTTCTGTTGAATTTAATGGGAGTTCTCTGTGCTTCTTGGATTTTGAGGTCTGTGTCCTACCCCAGATTAGGGAAGGTTGAATAAATCTTCTGCCCCTTTATCTCTCTCTTCATCTTCTGTGACTCCTATGATATAGATGTTATTACATTTTTTTAAATTTTTTTATTGTTATGTTAATCACCATATATTACATCATTAGTTTTTGATGCAGTGTTCCATGATTCATTGTTTGTTCATAACACCCAGTGCTCCATGCAGAACGTGCCCTCCTCAATACCCATCACCAGGCTAACCCATCCCCCTACCCCCCTCCCCTCTAGAACCCTCAGTTTGTTTTTCAGAGTCCATCATCTCTCATGGTTCGTCTCCCCCTCTGACATACTCCCCTTTTCTTCCTCTCCTGTTATCTTCTTCTTTTTCTTTTTTCTTAAAATATGTTGCATTATTTGTTTCAGAAGTACAGACCTGTGATTCAACAGTCTTGCACAATTCACAGCGCTCACCGTAGCACATACCCTCCCCAATGTCTATCACCCAGCCACCCCATCCCTCCCACCCCCAACCACTCCAGTAACCCTCAGTTTGTTTCCTGAGATTAAGAATTCCTCATATCAGGGAGGTCATGTGATACATGTCTTTCTCTGATTGACTTATTTCACTCAGCATAACACCCTCCAGTTCCATCCACGTCGTTGCAAATGGCAAGATCTCATTCCTTTTGATGGCTGCATAATATTCCATTGTGTATATATACCACTTCTTCTTTATCCATTCATCTGTCGATGGGCATCTTGGCTCTTTCCACAGTTTGGCTATTGTGGACATTGCTGCTATAAACATTGGGGTACACGTACCCCGTCGGGTCCCTACATTTGTATATCTTTGTGGTAAATACCCAGTAGTGCAATTGCTGGATCGAACGGTAGCTCTAATTTCAACTGTTGGAGAACCTCCATACTGTTTTCCAGAGTGGTTGCACCAGCTTGCATTCCCACCAACAGTGTAGGAGGGTTCCCCTTTCTCCACATCCCCGCCCACATCTGTCGTTCCCTGACTTGTTAATTTTAGCCATTCTGACGGGTGTGAGGTGGTATCTCATTGAGGTTTTGATTTGGATTTCCCTGATGCCGAGCGATGTGGAGCACTTTTTCACGTGCCTGTTGGCCATTTGGATGTCTTCTTTGGAGAAATGTCTGTTCATGTCTTCTGCCCATTTCTTGATTGGATTATTTGTTCTCTGGGTGTTGAGTTTGATAAGTTCTTTATGGATTTTGGATACTAGCCCTTTATCTGATATGTCATTTGCAAATATTTTCTCCCATTCTGTCGGTTGTCTTTTGGTTTTGTGGACTGTTTCTTTTGCTGTGCAAAAGCTTTTTATCTTGATGAAATCCCAATAGTTCATTTTTGCCCTGGCTTCCCGTGCCTTTGGCGATGTTTCTAGGAAGCAGTTGCTGCGGCTAAGGTCGAAAAGGTTGCTACCTGTGTTCTCCTTTAGGATTTGGATGGACTCCTGTCTCACGTTGAGGTCTTTCAACCATTTGGAGTCTATTTTTGTGTGTGGTGTAAGGAAATGGTCCGGTTTCATTCTTCTGCACGTGGCTGTCCAATTTTCCCAACACCATTTGTTGAAGAGACTGTCTTTTTGCCATTGGACATTCTTTCCTGCTTTGTCAAAAATAAGTTGACCATAGAGTTGAGGGTCCATTTCTGGGCTCTCGATTCTGTTCCATTGATCGATGTGTCTGTTTTTGTGCCAGTACCATACTGTCTTGATGATGACAGCTTTGTAATAGAGCTGGAAGTCTGGAATTGTGATGCCGCCAGCTTTGCTTTTCTTTTTCAGTATTCCTCTGGCTATTCTGGGTCTCTTCTGGTTCCATACAAATTTTAGGATTATTTGTTCCATTTCTTTGAAAAAAGTGGATGGTATTTTGATGGGGATTGCATTGAATGTGTAGATTGCTCTAGGTAGCATTGACATCTTCACAATGTTGATTCTGCCAATCCATGAGCATGGAACGTTTTTCCATTTCTTTGTGTCTTCTTCAATTTCTTTCATGAGTATTTTATAGTTTTCTGAGTACAGATCCTTTGCCTCTTTGGTTAGATTTATTCCTAGGTATCTAATGGTTTTGGGTGCAATTGTAAATGGGATCGACTCCTTGATTTGTCTCTCTTCTGTCTTGTTGTTGGTGTATAGGAATGCCACTGATTTCTGTGCATTGATTTTATATCCTGCTACTTTACTGAATTCCTGTATGAGTTCTAGCAGTTTTGGGGTGGAGTCTTTTGGGTTTTCCACATACCGTATCATATCATCTGCAAAGAGTGAGAGTTTGACTTCCTCTTTGCCGATTTGGATGCCTTTGATGTCTTTTTGTTGTCTGATTGCTGTGGCTAGGACTTCTAATACTATGTTGAATAGCAGTGGTGAGAGTGGACATCCCTGCCGCGTTCCTGACCTTAGGGGAAAAGCTCTCAGCCTTTCCCCATTGAGAATGATATTCGCTGTAGGTTTTTCATAGATGGCTTTTATGATATTGAGGTATGTACCCTCTATCCCTATACTCTGAAGAGTTTTGATCAAGAAAGGATGTTGTACTTTGTCAAATGCTTCTTCTGCATCTATTGAGAGGATCATATGATTCTTGTTCTTTCTTTTGTTAATGTATCGTATCACGTTGATTGATTTGCGGATGTTGAACCAGCCTTGCAGCCCAGGAATAAATCCCACTTGGTCATGGTGAATAATCCTTTTAATGTACTGTTGGATCCTATTGGCTAGTATTTTGGTGAGAATTTTTGCATCCACGTTCATCAAGGATATTGGTCTGTAATTCTCTTTTTTGATGGGGTCTTTGTCTGGTTTTGGGATCAAGGTAATGCTGGCCTCATAAAATGAGTTTGGAAGTTTCCCTTCCATTTCTATTTTTTGGAACAGTTTCAGGAGAATAGGTATTAATTCTTCTTGAAATGTCTGATAGAATTCCCCTGGGAAGCCATCTGGCCCTGGGCTTTTGTTTCTTGGGAGATTTTTGATGACTGTTTCAATTTCCTTAGTGGTTATCGGTCTGTTCAGGTTTTCTATTTCTTCCTGGTTCAGTTTTGGTAGTTGATACATCTCTAGGAATGCACCCATTTCTTCCAGGTTATCTAATTTGCTGGCATAGAGTTGCTCATCATATGTTCTTATAATTGTTTGTATTTCTTTGGTGTTGGTTGTGATCTCTCCTCTTTCATTCATGATTTTGTTGATTTGGGTCATTTCTCTTTTCTTTTTGATCAGTCTGGCCAGGGGTTTATCAATCTTGTTAATTCTTTCAAAGAACCAGCTCCTAGTTTCGTTGACCTGTTCTACTGTTCTTTTGGTTTCTAGTTCATTGATTTCTGCTCTGATCTTAATGATTTCTCTTCTCCTGCTAGGTTTAGGCTTTATTTGCTGTTCTTTCTCCAGCTCCTTTAGGTGTAGGGTTAGGTTGTGTATTTGAGACCCTTCTTGTTTCTTGAGAAAGGCTTGTATTGCTATATACTTTCCTCTCAGGACTGCCTTTGCTGTATCCCAAAGATTTTGAACAGCTGTGTTTTCATTTTCATTGGTTTCCATGAATTTTTTTAATTCTTCTTTAATTTCTTGGTTGACCCATTCATTCTTTAGTAGGATGCTCTTTAGCCTCCATGGATTTGAGTTCTTTCCGACTTTCCTCTTGTGGTTGAGTTCTAGTTTCAAAGCATTGTGGTCTGAAAATATGCAGGGAATGATCCCAATCTTTTGGTACCGATTGAGACCTGATTTGTGACCTAGGATGTGATCAATTCTGGAGAATGTTCCATGGGCACTAGAGAAGAATGTGTATTCCGTTGCTTTGGGATGGAATGTTCTGAATATGTCTGTGAAGTCCATTTGGTCCAGTGTGTCATTTAAAGTCTTTATTTCCTTGTTGATCTTTTGCTTAGATGATCTGTCCATTTCAGTCAGGGGGGTGTTAAAGTCCCCCACTATTATTGTATTGTTGTCAACGTGTTTCTTTGCTTTTGTTATTAATCGCCTTATATAATTGCCTGCTCCCATGTTCGGGGCATAGATATTTACAATTGTTAGATCTTCTTGTTGGATAGACCCTTTAAGTAGGATATAGTGTCCTTCCTCATCTCTTATTACAGTCTTTGTTTTAAAATCTAGTTTGTCTGATATAAGGATTGCCACCCCAGCTTTCTTTTGGTGTCCATTAGCATGGTAAATGGTTTTCCACCCCCTCACTTTCAATCTGGGGGTGTCTTGGGGTCTAAAATGAGTCTCTTGCAGACAGCATATGGATGGGTCTTGTTTTTTAATCCAATCTGATAGCCTGTGTCTTTTGATTGGGGCATTTAGCCCATTTACATTCAGGGTAACTATGGAAAGGTGTGAATTTAGTGCCATTGTATTACCTGTAAGGTGACTGTTAACTGTCTGTTGTCTGTGTTCGTTTCTGCTCTTTGCTGCTTTTAGGTTCTCTCTTTGCTTAGAGGACCCCTCTCAATATTTCTTGGAGGGCTGGTTTCGTGTTTGCAAATTCCTTTAGTTTTTGTTTGTTCTGGAAGCTTTTTATCTCTCCTTCTATTTTCAATGATAGCCTAGCTGGATTTGGTATTCTTGGCTGCATATTTTTCTCGTTTAGTGCTCTGAAGATATCTTGCCAGTCCTTTCTGGCCTGCCAGGTCTCTGTGGATAGGTCTGTTGCCAATCTAATGTTTCTACCATTGTAGGTTACATATCTCTTCTCCCGAGCTGCTTTCAGGATTTTCTCTTTGTCTCTGAGACTCGTAAGTTTTACTATTAGATGTCGGGGTGTTGACCTATTATTATTGATTTTGAGAGGGGTTCTCTGTGCCTCCTGGATTTTAATGCCTGTTTCCTTCCTCACATTAGGGAAGTTCTCTGCTATAATTTGCTCCAATATACCTTCTGCCCCTCTCTCTCTCTCTTCTTCTTCTGGGATCCCAATTATTCTAATGTTGTTTCGTCTTATCGTATCACTTATCTCTCGAATTCTGCCCTCGTGATCCTGTAGTTGTTTCTCTCTCTTTTTCTCAGCCTCTTTATTTTCCATCATTTGATCTTCTATATCGCTGATTCTCTCTTCTGCCTCATTTATCCTAGCATTTAGTGCCCCCATTTTTTTTAAAGATTTTATTTATTTATTCGAGAGAGAGAGAATGAGAGATAGAGAGCATGAGAGGGGGGAGGGTCAGAGGGAGAAGCAGACTCCCTGCTGAGCAGGGAGCCCGATGTGGGACTCGATCCCGGGGCTCCAGGATCATGACCTGAGCCGAAGGCAGTCGCTTAACCAACTGAGCCACCCAGGCGCCCCTAGTGCCCCCATTTTTGATTGCACCTCATCAATAGCCTTTTTGATTTCGATTTGGTTAGATTTTAGTTCTTTTATTTCTCCAGAAAGGGTTTCTCTAATAACTTCCACGCTTTTTTCAAGCCCAGCTAGTATCTTTAAAGTCATGATTCTGAACTCTAGGTCCGACATTGTACTAATGTCCGTATTGAGTAGGTCCCTGGCTGACGGTACTACCTCTTGTTCTTTTTGCTGAGGTGATTTCTTTCGTCTTGTCATTTTGTCCAGAGGAGAATAGATGAATGAGAGAACAAAATGCTAACAGGTTTACAATGTCCCCAGCAAATATACTGTATACAAATCAGAAAAGACCTGAAACCAGGGGAAAAGAAAGGGAAAGAAAGAAAAAAGAAAGAGAGAAAAAAAAGATAAAAACAAAAACAAAACAATACAAAAAAAGCAGAATATGATCCAATATGATCAGGCTAGTGCATAGATCAGTGCCACACACTAGATTTTGGGCGTATTTTGGTCTGTTAGAAAAAAGTGCCTCCTAAAATTTTAAAGGAAGAAAGACATATATGTACAAAATAAGGGTTGATACAATGAAGGGATGGAAGATGACTGTAAAGATGAAAATTATAAAAGATCTTATAAAAGGACTTGGTAAGATAAGTTGTTTGAAAAAGGAAAGAAGTTTTAAGAAAAAAAAAAGAAAAAGGGAGAGAATGTGATCAGGCAGGAGACAAGAACAAAGCCATACACTAGTGATTTAGGGTATATTTTGATCTGTTAGAAGAAACTATACCTCAAAATTTTAAAGAGAGAACAACTTATATATATATGCCAAAAATAAGGGTAACTACTATGAAGGGATAAAATATGACTCTAAAAATGAAAAATAAAAAATGTTTTTTTTTTTTTAAAAGGGGATTGATAAGATGTTGGTTGAAAAAGGGAAAGAGAAAAATTAAAAAAAAGTCAACAAAAATTAACTTTGATGAAATAATGAATCATGGTAAAAAAAAAAAAAAAGCCATGAATCTATGTGCAGTATTCCCCTAGCGCTGGAGTTCTCCCATTCTCCTTGATCGATCAACTTGGTCTTGGCTTGCTGGCTGTTTGTGCTGAAATTCTGGGGGAGGGGCCTGTTGCTGTGGTTTCCAAATGTCTTTGCCGGAGGCAGAATGGCCCCGCCCTTGTCGGTCTGGGCTAAGGAAGCTGCTCCGGTTTGCTCTCAGGAGCTTTTGTTCCCTGCAAGCTCTTGGTACGGCTTTGGAGGACCAGGGCAGAAAGGGTGGCCTCCCAATCTCCACCCGGAGGAGCGGAGAACTCGGGGTCCCGCTCCCCAGTGTGCCCCCAGAGAAAAGCAGTCACTTCCGTGTCCCCGGTCTCCGGCCGCACTCTGTGCTCACCCGGCCTGTGATCGAGCGTTGCTATCTCTGGCACCCAACCCCGCGCGGAGTCTCCAAACCCAGCAGATCCCTGCAGTGCGCTCCCGCACCGCTCCTCCCCGGGAAGGAAGGGGAGTCTCCCCGGATCTGCTGCTTGTTGGGTCCCTGCTGGAGGAGCCGTGCCCCGACTGGGCCGCAGATCACAGTTTATGGCAACCCCGAGCTGAGAGCCCGCGACTCTGCTCCGTCTCTGCAGTCGGCTTCCCCGCTCTGATCCCTGGGAGCTCTGGCGCACTCAGGCACCCCCGGTCTCTCTGTGACCCCAAGGGTCCTGAGACCACACTGTCCCGGGAGGATTCCACCCCCCGCTTAGCCACTGCAGCGACGTCCCTCCGCCAAGCCAACTTCTAAAAGGTCCGATTTTGTGCTCCGCGGCTCTATCACTTGCCAGAAGCGGCTGGCGGAGGCCCCTCCCCCGCCGTCTATCCTCCTGAATATCGCCTCGGATTCACTTCTCCGCACGCCCTACCTTCCAGTAAATGGTCGCTTCTCTGTTCAGAGAGTTGTTGCTACTCTCCTGTTCGATCTCCTGTTGACTTCGTAGGTGTTCAGAATGGTTTTGATCCCTATTCAGCTGAATTCCTGAGACCAGACGAAATCTAGGTCTCCTACTCCTCTGCCATCTTGCCAATAAGTCTAAATGTTATTACATTTTAATAAAATGCTTAGTTTCCCAAATCTATCTTCATGGTCCATTAGCTTTCCTTCCCTCTTCTTTGCGGCTTCCTTATTTTCCATAATTTTACCTTCTATATCACTGATCACTCCTCTAATTCATCCATCCTCATTTTTATGGCCTCCACTTGGGACAGCATCTCAGTTATAGCATTTTCAATTTTGGCCTGACTAGATTTTAGTTCTTTTATCTGCAGTATGGGATTCTTTAGTGTCTTCTATGCATTTTTCAAGCACAGCTAATATCCTTATAATCACTTTTAAATTCTAGTTCAGACATCTTACTGTTATCTGTGTTGATTAAATACCTGTGAGTATGACCTCCTGTTCTTTCTTTTGGGGGTAACTTCTGTGTCTAGTCATTTTGTCCAGGAAAGAAAAGAAGAAAGAATAAGAAAACAACAACAACAACAAAACATTAGATCCTGAGTGTGTTTTGGTCTGCTTGTTAAACTGGATCCCGAAAGAAAGAAAGAAAGAAAGAAAGAAAGAAAGAAAGAAAGAAAGAAAATACAATGAAAGGACACACAAAAAATTAATATATATGTATATAAAGTATGCATATATAAATAATTTTTTAAAAAATTTAAAAAGGAATTGAAAAAATAATAAATGAAAAAAATTAATAATACTAAAGAATAAAATTACAAAGGAGGCTAGATACTATTTTCTCCTAGAGCTGAATCTTTGCAGCTCTCTCTGGTCAGCAAACTTTGTGCAAGCGATTTCTTTGTCCGGGTCTTCTGGGGGAGGGGCCTCTTACACTAATTCTCAGGTGGACTTTTCCTAGTAGAAATGTGCCTCCAGGTTGCAGGGAGGCAGGGACTGGTGTAAGTGGCTTCAGACACCACTAGGTGGCTCTGTTTTGCTTCCTGAAGTCTGAGCCCTGATGGGCAGGAGAATATGGCAATGTCCCGCTCTCTAGCCCCAGAGCTGAAAATTCCCATCACTAACTCCTCAATGAGCCCTCACAGAAGAGCAATCAATCACTCTTGTCTCCCCAGTTTCTGTCAGAACCCTGTGTTCAACCTGTGTGTGTCTGAGCTTTTTTATCTCAAGTATAGACTGACTTTCAAAACCAAATTTTAGGGAATCCCATGGCGTGGACCCAAGCTGTTCCTCCTGGGGAGAGTCTTACCAAGCTTCTGTCCTTTGCATGACCAGTCCCAGGAGAGCAGTCACACAGCCGCACACTGGTTGGCAGTTTATGGCAATACAGAGCGGATAGCTGGCACCTAGACTTGCTGTTCTCAGCTGGCGTCCAAACTCCTATGCCTGGGAACAGTATAGTATTTAGGTGTCACACATTCTTATGACCCAAGGGATCCCCAGGCCATGGTATAACACCCAGTATTCCATAGGGTAGTTCTATTTTTAACGTTATGAGGAACGTCTGTCCTATTTTCCAGAGTGACTGTCCTAGTTTGCATACCCACCAACGGTGCAAAAGGGTTCCTCCTTTCTCCAGATCCTTGCTAACATCTGTCATTTTCTGAGTTGTTAATTTTAGCTCTTCTGACAGGTGTGAGGTGGTATCTCATTGTGGTTCTGATTTGTATTTCCTAATGATGAGTTGATGTTGAGCATTTTTCATGGTTGCCATTTGTATATCTTCTTTGGAGTAGTGTCGGTTCATGTTTCTGCCCATTTCCTTAACTGGATTATTTATTCTAGGGCTATTGATTTTGATGAGTTCTTTATAGATTCTGGATACTAGACCTTTATGTGATATGTCATTTGTGAGTATCTTCTCCCATTCCATAGGCTGCCTTTTAGTTTTCAGCATTGTTACTTTCACTGTGCAGAAGCTTTTTATCTTGATGAAGCCCAATAGTTCATTTTTGCTTTGGTTTCCCTTGCCTCAGGTGACATGTCTAGTAAGAAGTTGCTATGGCCAAGGTGAAAGAGGTTGCTGTATGTGTTCCCCTCTAGGATTTTGATGGGTTTCTGTCACACATTTAGGCCTTTCATCCATTTTGAGTTTATCTTTGTGTATGGTGTAAGAGAATGGTCCAGTTTCATTCTTCTGCATGTGGTTGCCTAGTTTCCCCAGCATGATTTGTTGAAGAGATTCTCTTTTTTCCATTGGACATTCTTTCCTGCTTTGTTGAAGATTAGTTGACCATGGAGTTGAGGGTCTACTTCCGGGTTCTCTATTCTGTTCCACTGATCTATGTGTCTGTTTTTGTGCCACTACCATACTGTCTTGAGGGTTACAGCTTGCAATACAGCTTGAAGTCTGGCACTGTGGTGACACCAGCTTTGGTTTTCTTTTTCAACATTCCTTTCGCCATTCAGGGTCTTTTCTGGTTCTATACAAACTTTAGGATTATTTGTTCTAGCTCTGTGAAAAATGCTGGTGTTCAGTTAGAATGGCAAAACCTAACAAGACAGGAAACACCAAGTGTTGGTGAGGATGTAGAGAAAGGGGAACCCTCTTACACTATTGGCGGGAATGCAAACTGGTACAGCCACTATGGAAAACAGTATGGAGGTTCCTCAAGATGTTAAAAATAGAGGTACCTATGACCCAGCAATTGCACTAGTCGGTATTTACCCCAAAGATACAGATGTAGTGAAAAGAAGGGGCACCTGCACCCCAATGTTCATAGCAGCAATGTCCCTGATAGACAAACTGTGGAAGGAGCTGAGATGTCCTTGAACCGAGGAATGGATAAAGAAGATGTGGTATATATATACAATGGAATATTACTCAGCCATCAGAAAAGATGACTCCCTACCATTTGTATCGACATGGATGGGACTAGAGGGTATTATGCTAAGTGAAATAAGTCAAGCAGAGAAAGACAATTATCATATGGTTTCACTCATACGTGGAACAAAAGGAATAGTGCGGAGCACCACAGGGGAAGGGAGGGAAAAATGAATGGTAAGAAATCAGAGAGGGAGACAAACCATGAGAGAATCTTGACTCTGGGAAACAAACTGAGTGTTACAGAAGGGAGGGAGTGGAGGAAGGGGTAACTGGGTGATGATTAAAGGAGGGCATGTGATGTGAGGAACACTGGGTGTTAGACACAACTAATGACTCTTTGAACACTACATCAAAAACTAATGACGTACTATATGTTGGCTAACTGAACATAATAATAAAAAAAGAAAAATGCTGGTGTTAGTTTGATCGGGATTGCATTAAATATGTAGATTGCTTTGGGTAGCATAAACATTTTAACAATATTTGCTCTTGCAATCCATGAGCATGAAATACTTTTTTCATTTCTTTGTGTCTTCCTCAATTTCTTTCACAAGTGTTCTATAGTTTTCAGAGTACAGATGTGTTACCCTCTTTGGTTCGGTTTCTTCCTAGGTATCTTATGGTTTTGGGTGCAATTTTAAATAGGATTAATTACTTGATGTATTCTGCTGCTGCTTCATTATTGGTGTATAGAAATGCAACAGATTTCTGTGTGTTGATTTTATATCCTGCAACTTTGCTAAATTCCTGTATCGGTTCTAGCAATTTTTGGTGGAGTCTTTTATGTTTTCTATATACAGTATCATGTCATCTGCAAAGAGTGAAATTTTGACTTCTTCCTTGCCAATTTGGATGCTTTTTACTTCTTTTTTGTTGTCTGATTGCTGAAGCTATGACTTCCGATACTATGTTGAAAAACAATGGTGAGAGAGGACATACTGTTATGTTCCTGACCTTAGGGAAAAAACTCTCAGTTTTTCCCCGTTGAGGCTGGTATTAGCTGTGGGTCTTTCATATATGGCATTATGATGTTGTGGTATATTCCCTCTATACCTACTTTGTTGAGGGTTTTTAACAAGAAAGGAGGTTGCATTTTGTCAAATGCTTTTTCTGCATCTATTTAGAGGATCATATGTTTCTTATCCTTTCTTTTCTTAATGTGATGTATCACATTGATTGTTTTGTGGATGTTGAACCACCTCTGAAACCCAGGAATAATCCCACTTGAGCATGGTGAATAATCCACTTAATATACTGTTGGAATCAATCAGCTAGTATTTTGGTGAGAATTGTTGCATCCATGTTCATCAGGGATATTGGTTTGTAGTTCCTTTTGGTGGGATCTTCGTTTCGTTTGGGAATGAAGATAATGCCGGCCTTGTAGAATGAGTTTACTAGTGTTCCTTTCCATTTTTAATTTTTGGAGCAACTTCAGAAGAATAGATATTAATTGTTTTTAAATGTTTAGTAGAATTCCCCTGGGAAGCCATCTGGCCCTGGACTCGTTTGTTGAGAGATTTTTGATTACTGATTGTGGGAATTCATTGTTCCTGGCTAGAGAGGATTGAATAAACACATACCTTCCTGGATGAGACTAGTTGAGAAGCAAAGAAGGAGTATCTGGAAAACGGGGCCCCCTGTAAGGTTTCTGGGCTGAAAACAGCCAGATTCTCATTGCAGCTCAATGCACTCATCCAGGGAGTAAATGCTTGACTTAGGAGAAACATTTAGTTTTGGAGGTCACGCACTCCATGTACTCACTGTCTGCACACCCATCATGAACACAGCTTGTTCTATTCACACAATACTCCCTATGCCACTGCCTTGATTAATACAGCTTCACATTCCTTCTTGTTTTTCTTATTCCCTTGTTGTATTGATAACATTCACAATAAAGGTGGAGGCAGGGTCTGGCTTGGGCCCTTTCGCCACTACAGCAGCTGGTCCCCAGGCCCTCTCCTTTATCCTACTAAGGTGCCTGGAGTAATCTTTTCATTCACCGCCTCAGGGTTTGCTGGCCAAACCCAACAACTGATTAAATTTCTTTCCTGGTTATGCATCTGTTCAAATTTTCTATTTCTGCCTGTTTCAGTTTTGGTAGTTTATATGTTTCTAGGAATTTTTCCATTTTTTTCCAGATTGCCCAATTCGTTGGCATGTGATTGCTCAAAATATTCTCTTATAATTGTATTTCTGTGGTGTTGGTTGTGATCTCTCCTCTCTCATTAGTGCTTTTATTTATTTGAAATCCCTTCTCTTTTCTTTTTGATAAGTCTAAGGGTCTATCATTTTTTTATGTTCAATTAGCCAACATATAATACATCATTAGTTTTTTATGTAGTGTTCAACGATCCATTAGTTGCGTATGACGTCCAGTGCTCATCACAGCACATTTTTCCCATTCAGCACAATTTCCTGCCACTCTCTTCTGGACTGCCAGCTTTCAGTGGACAAGTCTGCTGCTAATCTTATGTGTCTACCCTTGTAGGTTAAGGACTTTTTGTCCCTAGCTGTTTTCAGAATTTTCTCTTTATCTTTGTATTTTTCAAGTTTCACTGTGATATGTTTTGGTGCTGACCTGTTTTTGTTGAACTTTGAGAACTTGAGGAGAGTTTTCTATGCCTCTTGGTCTTAAATGCCTTTTTTCTTCTCCAGATTAGGAAGCTCTAAGCCATCATTTGCTAAAAACAAACAAACAAACAAACAAACAAAACAAAAAACAAAAAACAAACCTTCCCCAATCTTATTTTCCTGGCACTCCTATGATATGGATATTATTGCAATTTGTGAAATCGCTGAGTTCTCTAGGTCTTCCTACATGATCTAAGAGTTTTCTTTCCCTCTTTTCAGCTTCACTATTTGCCATAATTTTATCTTGTGTATCACCTATCAATTCCTCTGCCTCTTCCATCATCTTTGTGATTTCATCTGGTCAGTTTTGTATCTCAGTTATAGCATTTTTTTATTTGGAACTGACTAGTTTTGGGGACTTTTATCTCTGCAGCCAGGGTTTCTCTGGTGTTTCCTATGCTTGTTTCAAGCCCAGCTAGAATTCTTATGACTGTTATTCTAAATTCTTATTCAGATAAATTGCTTAAGTCTGTTTTGAGCAAGTCCCTGGCTGTGGTTTCTTCTGGATCTTTCTTTGGGTGAGAATTCCTCTGTCTTGTCATTTTGACTATGGTTCTGTCTTTTGCGTATTGTGAAAGCTTGTTGTTTCCTGCTCCTAATAGCAACACTATATTAAGCACTGTCTAGGGACTCAAGAAGTGTTCCTGTGCTGTGTGCTGTGTGCTGTGCGCACTATAATGTTGCGTTTCGGCTGTTCTTTCCCACAGGCTAGTCCTCTGCAGATTTTCTCTTTGCTTGCAGTGGGGAGTTTTTGGACCTTTAACTAGGTGTGCTTTGGTTTGTTTGTTAAGATAAACCTGCAATAAAAAAAAAAACAAAAAACAGAAAGAAAAAAGCCTGATCCGAGAAAAGAAACAAGAAAGGAAACAGATAAACAAAAATATATAAACTAATTGTGAAGAAAAAGAAAGAAGGGGAAAAAAAGAAAGGGAAAAAATTATTCCAAAAAAATGAGAAAAGGAAACAAACGAGCCAAAAAATGAACAAAAAACTATAACCTGATGCCAAACGGGGCGTGGCGGGGGGAAGCTTAAAAAAGAAGAAAACATAAAAAAGCCAGGTCCTCTTTCCACTGCAACTGAGTTTGATGCTTTGGAGCACTCTTTGATCAGTAGGCTCAATGTATGTGGAGGGCCTGTGTTGGTCTTCGGAGGGAGAGACCTGTATCACTGCCTCCCAGTCAGACCTGTCCTTGTAAAGATTCCCCTGCCAGGCCTGGGGTGTGCCTGGGAGGGGGGCAGCGTTTGGTGTAAGTGACTCCAGCCTCTGCTGAAGACACTGTGTTTCTTCTCACTGAAGTCCGAATGTGCTGGTGGGCAGGGGAATAGAAAATGGAGTCACCCACCCTCTCGTCCCTAGGGAAGGGAATTAGCAGCTGCTGATCAACAAGAGGACCTCACAGAAAAGTGAACAGTCTTCTCTCCTATGTACCAGGTTTTCATCAGATTACTTCCCTCAACCTGTCTGTGCCTGGCCATCAGCACACACAGTGACACAGTTCTCTTGTGTTTTATCTCTGGCTAACAGCTGGGATTCTTTTTTTTTTTTTTAATTCAATTGGCCAACATATATAATACATCATGAGTTTCAGAGGTAGTGTTCAATAATTCACCAGTTGCATATAACACACAGTACTCATCACGGCATGTGCCCTCCTTAATGCCCATTACACAGTTACCTGACCCCCCACCCACCACACCTGCCACAACCCTCAGTTTGTTTCCCAGAGTTAAGAGTCTCTCACAGTTTTGTCTCCCTCTGATTTCTTGCCATTCAGTTTTCCCTCCCCTACCTTTTGATCCTCTGCACTATTTCTTATATTCCACAAATGAGTGAAACCATATAATAATAGTCTTTCTCTCATTGACTTATTTCACTTAGCATAATACCCTCCGGTTCCATCCGTGTCAATGTAAATGGTAAGGATTCATCCTCTCTGATGGCTGAGTAATATTCCATTGTGTCTATGAACCACGTCTCCTTTATCCATTCATCTGTCAAAGGACATCTTGGCTCCTTCCATAGTTTGGCTATTGTGGACATTGCTGCTATGAACATTGGGGTGCATGTGCCCCTTCTTTTCATGACTTCTAGATATTTGGGTTAAATACCCAGTAGTGCTATTGCTGGGTTGTAAGGTAGCTCTATTTTTAACATCCTGAGGAACTTCCATACTGTTTTCCAGAGTGACAGTACCAGCTTGAATTCCCACCAACAGTGTAAGAGGGTTCCCCCTTCGCCACAACCTTGCCAACATTTGTTGTTCCATGTCTTGTTAATTTTAGCCATTCTGACTGGTGTAAATTGGTATCTCATTGTGGTTTTGATTTGTATTTCCTTGATGCCAAGTGATGTGGAGCATTTTTTTCATGTGTGCACTGACCAGTTTTATGTCTACTTTGGAGAAGTGTCTGTTCATGACTTTGGGCCATTCCTTTACTGAATTAATTGTGTTTTACAGGTTGAGTTTGAGAAGTTCTTCTTAGGTCGTGGATACCAGCCCTTCATCTATAATGTCATTTGGAAATATCTTCTCCCATTCCGTGGGTTGCCTTTTAGTTTTGTTGACTGTTTCCTTTCCTGTGCAGAGGATTTCTATATTGAGGAAGTACCCATAGTTCATTTTTGCTTTTGTTTTCCTGGCCTTTAGAGCTCTGTCTTGCAAGAAGTTGCTGAGGATGAGATTGAAGAGGCTGCTGCCTGTGTTCTCCTCTAGGATTTTGATGGATTCCTGTCTCACATTGCGGTCTTTCATCCATTATGAGTTTAACTTTGTGTATGGTGTAAGAGAATGGTCCAGTTTCATTCTTCTGCATGTGACTATCCAATCTTCCCAGCACCAGTTATTGAAGAGAGTGTTTTTTTTCTATTGGATATTCTTCCCTTCTTTCTTGAAGACCATAGAGTTGAGGGTACATTTCTGGAGACTCTGTTCGGTTTGGCTGATCTATGGTCTGATTTGTTTGTTTGTTTGTTTGTTTGTTTTGCCAGTACCCTGCTGTCTTGATGATCACAGCTTTGTCATATAGCTTGAAGTCAGGCACTGTGATGCCCCCAGCTTTGGTTCTCATTTTCAGCATTCCCCTCCTGATTCAGGGTTTTGTCTGATTCCATACAAATTTTAGGACTGTTTCTTCCAGCTCTGAAAACT
This sequence comes from Eumetopias jubatus, assembly GCF_037043125.1. Classification (NCBI taxonomy): domain Eukaryota; kingdom Metazoa; phylum Chordata; class Mammalia; order Carnivora; family Otariidae; genus Eumetopias; species Eumetopias jubatus. The sequence continues at coordinate 441,143 of NW_028274942.1, read as the reverse complement.
TTCCCTGGTAGTTTGATAGGGATTGCATTGCATGTGTAGATTGCTCTGGGCAGCATAGTCATTTTCACAATGTTTATTCTTCCAATCCGTGAGCATGGATTGTTTTTCCATCTCTTTGTGTCTTCCTCAATTTCTTTCATAAGTATTCTGTAAGTTTCTGTTATACAGATCCTTTACATCTTTGGTTAGGTTGATTCCTAGGTATCTTATGGTTTTGGGTGCAATTGTAAATGGGATCGATTCCTTAATTTCTCTTTCTTCAGTCACATTGTTCGTGTATAGAAATGCAACTGATTTCTGTGCATTGATTTTGTAGCCTGCCATGTTGCTGAATTGCTGTACGAGTTCTAGCAATTTGGGGGTGGAGTCTTTGGGGTTTTCCACATAAAGTATCATGTCATCTGCGAAGAGAGAGAGTTTGACTCCTTCTTTGCCAATTTGAATGCCTTTTATTTCTTTTTGTTGTCTGATTGCTGAGGCTAGGACTTCTAGTACTATGGTGAACAATAGTGGTGAGAGTGGGTATCCCTGTCGTGTGCCTCACCTTAAGGGAAAAGCTCTCAGTTCTTCCCCATTGAGAATGATATTCACTCTGGGCTTCTCACAGATGGCTTTTATGATATTGAGATATGTTCCCTCTATCCCTAACCTTTGAAGAGTTTTAATCAGGAAAAGATGCTATAATTTGTCAAATGCTTTCTCTGCATCCATTGAGAGGATCATATAGGTCCTTGTCTCCTCTTCTTATTAATGTGCTCTATCATGTTGATTGATCTGCAAATCTTGAGCCACCCTTTCATCCCAGGAATAATCCCACCTTGTCCTGGTGAATATTCCTTTTAATGTCCTGTTGGACACTACTGACTATTATCTCGTTGAGTATTTTGGCATCTATATTCATCAGGGATATTGGTCCGTAATTCTCCTTTTTGGTGGGGTCCTTGCCTGGTTTGGGGATTAAGGTAATGCCAAGGGAGAACAAAGCATGGGCCCAAGGCGCCTCTCGACTCAACTCTTGTTTCCCCGACGCTAGGCCGTCTGCCCCATGCGTGCGTTTGGTCCTGTGTGCCAGCCACCCAACTCAGAGGAATGAAAGTGTAGAGAAGCCATGCGTCAGCAAAGAGCGCCCTTCCTGAGCGCGAACTTCATCCGTTGTGTGCCTTTGCGAAAGCATGAGAAATGGGGCCGAAACCCAACGCTGACTGGGAAACAGGCCTGTAAGGAGGGCTGCTCTCGGCTCACCTCTTGTCTTCGGAGGTTAGCACTGCTGTACAACCGTGGGCCTGGGTGCCTCGGTACCGTACCAGGCCGTTAACACAAAGGAGCGGTGCTGTAGAGTTACTGGCCTTGGCTAACACTGCGGTTCCCGAAGCGGGAGGAACGGTTCAGTGTACGCCTGTGGGAGACTGGGGAGAGGGTCCAATACGCGCAACCGGGGGAGAAACAGGGTCGCGCAGGAGGCCGCTGTCAACTCACCTCTTGTTCCGTGAGGCTACTACAGTCGCCCCGTGTGTGCGTGCAGGCTTCCAAGCAGCCACCTAAAGGCGACGGAACAAGCTGTAGAGAGTCCGTGCCTCACCTGACAAACCCCTTTCCTGAGATTGGAAGCATTTTGTTGTGGGCGTGCGTGAGAGCACTTGCAAGGGCGTCGCAACCCTAAATCCGAGTGAGACTCGGGCTGGGGCAGAAGGCAGCACACGATTCCCCGCTTCTTCCATGAGGCCAGCTCTGCGGCGCCACGTTGGCGTGGAAGTCTAATCGGCTAGCACACATACTAACTCAAGGCAGCAACCGTGTAGGGAAACCGTGCTTTAGCTACCGTCGACCTCTCTGAGGGAGGAAGCAGTTGACGGCCTACCGTGGCTGAGAGCCTGGGGAACGGGTTCCACCCATAAAGGCGAAGGGAGGAGAAAGAGGCCGGTGCCGGAGGCCCCTCTCGCCTCTGCTCTTGCCACCCGAAGCTAACACCGCCGCTCCGTGTGTGCCTGGAACGCTCAGGGCTCGACACCGGCTGGGAAGGAAGAAGCCTGGAAGGAATCCCGGCTCCAACTCACAGCGCCACTTCAGAACGTGGCCGCATGTTCAAGCGCGCTTGGGTGCGCCCTGGCGGGTGGGTCCGAGCAGAATGCCGAGGGAGGAAAGAGGCGTGGGCAGAAGGCACCTCTCGACTCAACTCTGCTTTCGGGAAGCTAGGTGTTTTGCCCCGTGTGCGCGAGTAGACCTAGAGCCACCCACCTACGTAAAGGCACAACACTGTGGAGAACCCGTGACTCAGCAAGCGTCGCCCTGCCACAGCGTGAACTTCACCTGGTGTGGGTTTTGGTGAGAGCATGAGACATGGGACCTCAAGGCAACTCCGAGCGGGAAACGCGTCTCTGCCAGTGAGTGCAAAGGCGTATTCTGAGTGAGACTCCGGCCGCGGCGGACGGCAGAACACGACTCCCCACTTGGTTTACGAAGCTCCCACTACGGCCCCCCTTTCCGTGTGAGTTCGTTGCTAGCGTACTAAGTCGGAGCCACGGCAGTGTAGCGAAACCGTGCTTCAGCTACCGTCGACCTTTCTGAGGGAAGAAGCAGCTACCGTGTCCCGTGGGGGGAGAGCCTGGGGAACCGGCGAAGGAGAACAGGCCCGCGCAGAAGGCACCTACGAGGACTCCGCTCTTGCGACCCGAAGCTACCGCTACTGCTCCCTGGGTGTTTGGAACGCTCAGTGCTAACACGGACTTGGAAGAAACAAGCTGTGAAAGAAGCCCAGCTTGGCAACATTTCCATCTGTGCTTGTGTGCCAACCTGGGAAATGGGTCCCAGCCGAACTCCAAGGGAGAACAAAGCATGGGCCCAAGGCGCCTCTCGACTCAACTCTTGTTTCCCCGACGCTAGGCCGTCTGCCCCATGCGTGCGTTTGGTCCTGTGTGCCAGCCACCCAACTCAGAGGAATGAAAGTGTAGAGAAACCCTCTCTCAATGAACATCTTCTTTGATGAACAGAGAAACATTTTCCAATGAATGTATGGAAGCCTAAGGAAAGTGCTGTATATTTAATTCTAAGAAAGAATGCCATATAGAAACCATCTTTCAACTCACATCTTCCGTTATGAAGATGGAGGCACATGCAAGTGTTTGTGAAAGCGTAAGCAAAATGCTATATACTTAATTCCAAGAAACAAGTCTGTGTAGATAGAATGCAACTTCGAACTAATACCTTGACTTATGAAGATACAGGCGTTTTCAAATATGTGTGTTGAAAGTTAAACAAAGTGCCATAAACTTAACTCTAAGAAACAATACTGTAGAGAAACCATCCCTTACCTAACATGTTCTTTCCAGAAGATAGAAGTATTATCAAAAGTGTGTCTGAAACATAAGGAAAAGTGAAATGTACTTAACTCAGAGGACCAAGTCTGTAAAGAGTGCAAATTTGAACTAATATCTTGTTCCATGGAGATAACAGAGTTTTCAGATATATGTAGGGAAGCTTAAGGAAAGTGACATAAACGTAACTCTAAGGAACAACATGGGAGAGAAACCAAATTTCAACTAACATCTCTCCTGAAGATGGAAGCATGTTGAAAGGGTGTGTTAGAGTGTAAAGGTAGTGCCATATTATTAGTCTAAAAAACAAGTCTGTGTAGAATTCATCTTTCCACAAAATCTTGTTTCATGTAGATCAAAGTGATTTCAAATGTACGTGTGGAAGCCCAGGCAAAGTGCCAAATACTTAATTTTAAGAAAGAGTACTGTAGAAAAAACGGTGTTCAATGAATCCCTTCTCTACTGAAGACGGAAGCACATTCAAAAGTATGTGTGATAGCACAAGGAAAGTGCGATGGACGTAACTCTGAAGCAACACGGTAAAAGAAACCATGTTTAAACTAAATAATTTCAGGAAGACATGTATTTTCAAAACAGTGTGAAACAACCCTGGGCACGGATTCGATACAAAACTCAGAGGGAGAAACAACACCGTGCAGAGGTCACCTCCTGACTCACCTCTTCCTGAAGCTTGCACTAACGATCCATGTGTGCTTTGAATGCTAAGTGCTCGACACTTGGAAGAAACAAACCTGGGAGGAACACGAACATCAGCTCACACCGTCTCTCCACAGGGTGGCAGCATTTGGCAGTATGCTTGTGTGAAAACCTGGGGAATGGATCCCATCCACAATTCCGAGGGAGAACTGGGACCATGCCAGAGGCAATCTCGATTCAGCTCTTCTTTCGGGAAGCAATGCTGCTGCCCTGAATGGGCGTGTACTTCTAAGTGCCATCCACCTAATGCAAAGGAACAAAATTGTAGAGAACCCGTGCCTCAGCAAAGATAGCCCTTCTTGAACATGGAATTCATCTGTTGTGTGCTTCTGTGAGAGCACGGAAAAATGGGACCCAAAGGTAATTCCTGGTGAGAAAAAGGACTCTGAGGAAGGCTGCTCTTGACTCACCTGTTGTTTTAGGAAGTTACCACTGCTGTACCTCGTGTGCCTGGATGCATAGGCACCAGGCTACTAACACAAAGAATCAATACTGCAGAGTTACCAAGCTTCAGCTAACATCGCCATTCCTGAAGTTGGAAGAATTTTGCAGTGTCCGAGGTTGAGAGCCTGGGGAACGGGTCCCATGTGGGAAATCGAGTGAGAAAAAGGATCGTGCAGAAGGCAGCTCTCACTCACATCTTGTTTCATGAGGCTAGTACCATGGCCCTGTGTGTGCATGCAGGCCAAAAGCCAACCACCTAACTCAAAAAGACAACACTGTAGAGAATCCGTTCTTCAGCTTAAATAGCCTTTGCTGAGAGTGGAAGCATATTGCTGTGTGCGTGCGTGAGAGATCTGCAAGTGAGTCCGAAACCATATTCCGAGTGAGACTCAGGCTGGGGCAGAAGGCAGAAAACGACTCCCCACTTGTTTCGTGAAGACAGCACTGCGGCCCCACTTTGGCAAGGAAGTCTAATTGCTAGCGTACTAACTTGAAGAAACAACACAGTAGAGGGACCGTATTTTAGCTAGCATCGCTGTTCCAGAGGGTGGAAACATTTTTAGTGTGTGTGCATGAGCCCGGAAATGATCCATAAATCACTCCGCGAGAGAAACGACTTCGTGCAGAAGGCACCTCTCGAATCAGCTCTAGTTTCGTGAAGCTAGCACTCCACCTGCATGTGTGCGTGGAGGTCTAAGTTCCAGTACCTCGCTCGAAGGAATTACACTGTAGAGAAACCGTGCTTTAGCTACCGTCGACCTCTCTGTGGGCGAAAGCAGTTTACAAGGTACCATATGGAGAGCCTGGGGAACGAGTTCCATACGTAAAACCGAGGCAGAAGCAGACAGTGCGGAAGGAACCTCTTGACCCAGCTCTTGCTACCTGAAGCTAACACTACTGATCCATGTGTGCTTGGAACGCAAAGTGCTCAGCCCTGACTTGGAATAAAGAAGCCTGTGAAGAATCCTAGCTTCAGCTCACTTCACCTCTCCACAGGGTGGCAGCATTTTGAACTGTGCTTGTGTGCAAACCTGGGGAATGGGTCCCAGCGTAATTACGAGGGAAAATAAGCATTGGCCAAAGGCACCTATCGACTGAACTCATGTTTCAGGAATCTAGGTCTGTTGCCCCCTGTGGGCATGTAGTCCTAAGTGCCATCCACCTAACTCAAAGGAACAAAACACTAGAGAACCCGTGCCTTAGCAAAGATCACCCTTCCTGAGCGTGAACTTCGTCTGTTGTGTGATTTTGTGAAAGCATGAGAAATCGGACCTAAACGTAACACTGAGAAACAGACCTGTAAAGAAGGCTGCTCTTGACTCACCACTTGTTTTAGGAGGTTAGCACTGCTATACCCTGTGTGTCTGGATGCCTAGGTGCAGGCTACTAAGTCAAAGAATCAAAGCTGTACAGTTACCAAGCTTTAGCTAACATTGCCGTTCTTGAAGCTGGACAAATTTTACAGTGTTCGTGTATGAGAGACCGGGGAACGGGTCCCATACGAGAAATCGAGTGAGAAACAGGATCGTGCAGAAGGCAGCTCTCACTCACCTCTTGTTTCATGAGGCTAGTCGTGTGGCTCTGTGTGTGCGTGCAGGCGTAAAGCCAGCCACATCACTCGAAAAGAGAACACTGTAGAGAACCCATGCTTCAGCTTAAATAGCCTTGCCTGCGAGTGGAAGCATTTGGCTGTGAGAGTGCGTGAGAGCACTGCAAGGGAGTCTGAAACCATATTCCGAGTGAGACTCAGCTCCGGCAGAACGCAGAAAACAACTCCCCACACTTGTTTCATGAAGTCAGCACTGTGGCCCCACTTTGCACGGAAGTCTAATTGCTAGCGTACTAACTCAAAGAAACAGCACTTAGAGGGACTGTGTTTTAGATAGCGTTGCTGTTCCAGAGGGTGGAAACACTTTCAGTGTATGTGCGTGAGAGCCTGGGGAAAGATCCCATAAATCACTGGGCAAGAGAAATGGCTTTGTGCAGAGGCATCTCTCAAATCAGCCCTAGTTTCACGAAGCTAGCACTCCTGCATGTGTGCGTGGAGGCCTAAGTTCCAGGCACCTCCCTCGAAGGAACAACACTAGAGACACCGTGCTTTAGCTATCGCCGAACTCTCGGTGGAGGAAGTATACTGTGTACTGTGGCTGAGAGCCCAGGGAACGGGATCCCTACGTAAACCCGAGGGAGAAAAAGGCCAGTGCCGAAGACACCTCTCGACTCAGCTCTTGTTTCTGAGGCTAGGACCGTTGCCCCGAGTGTGCGTGCAGGCCGAAAACCAACCGCCTAATTTGAAGGAACAATACTGTAGAGAATCCATGCTTCAGCTAAAATAGCCGTTCCTGAGGGTGGAAGCATTTTGCTGTGTACATGCATGAGAGCACTGCAAGTGAGTCCAAAAACATTTGCTGAGTGACACTCAGGCCGCGGCAGAAGGCAGAACACGACTTCCCACTTCTTTCATGAAGCTAGCAATGCGGCCCCACTTTTGCATGCAAGTGTAATGGCTAGCGTGCTAACTCAAAGCAACAACAGCGTAGAGAAACCGTGCTTTAGCTACCGTCGACCTCTCTGAGAGAGGAAGCAGTTGACGGGGTACCGTGGGTGAGAGCCTGGGGAACGGGTTCCATACGTAAAAGCAAGGAAGAAACAGGCTGGTGCAGAAAGCACCTCTCGACTCAGCTCTTGCTATCTGAAGCTAACATTACTGCTCCATGTGTGCTTGGAACGCTCAGTGCTCGACACTGTCCTGGAAGAAACAAGCCTGTAAAGGATCACAGCTTCAACTCACTTCGCTTCTTCAGATGGTGGCAGCATTTTCAAGTGTGCTTGTGTGCAAACCTGGAGAATGGGTCCAAGCATAATTCCAAGGGAGAAAGAAGCATGGGCAAAAGGTACCTCTCGACTGAACTCTTCTTTCAGGAAGCTAAGTCTGTTGCCCCGTGTTGGGGAGTAGTCCTAACAGCCATCCACCTAACTCAAAGGAACAAAACTGCAGAGAACCCATGACTCAGCAAACATCGCCCTTCCTCAGCGTGAACTTCATCTGTTGTGTGCTTTGATGAAAGCATGAGAAATGGGACCTCCACGTAACTGTGAGCGAGAAACAGGCCTCTAAGGAGGCTGCTCTCGACCAACCTGCTGTTTTAGGATGTTAGCACGACTGTACCCTGTGTGTCTGGATGCCTAGGTGCCAGGCTACTAAGTCAAAGAATCAAAGCTGTAGAGTTACCGCACTTGAGCTAATATTGCCGTTCTTGAAGCTAGAGGTCTTTACAGTGTTCGTGTATGAGAGACCGGGGAACAGGTCCCATACGTGAAATCGACTGAGAAACAGGATCGTGCAGAAGGCCGCTCTGACTCATCTCTTGTTTCATGCGGCTAGTCGCGTGGCCCCGTGTGTGCATGCAGGTGTAAAGCCAGCCACCTCACTCGAAAAGACAACACTGTAGAGAACCCGTGCTTCAGCTTAAACAGCCTTTCCTTCGAGTGGAAGCATTTTGCCATGAGTGTGCGTGAGATCACTGCAAGTGAGTCTGAAACCATATTCCGAGTGAGACTCAGGCTGGGGCAGAAGGCAGAGAATGACTCCCCACTTGTTTCATGAAGCCAGCACTGCAGCCCCACTTTGCATGGAAGTCTAATTGCTAGCGTACTAACTCGAAGAAACAGCACCGTAGAGGAACCGTGTTATAGAAAGCATCAATGTTCCGGAGGGTGGAAACACTTTCAGTGTGTGTGCGTGAGAGCCTGGGAAACGATCCCATAAATTACTGGGCGACAGAAACGGCTTCGTGCAGAGGCACCTCTCGAATCAGCTTTAGTTTCACGAAGCTAGCACTCCTCCGGCATGTGTGCGTGGAGGCCTAAGTTCCAGGCACCTCCCTCGAAGGAACAACACTGTGGAGAAATCATGCTTGAGATACCACCAATCTGTCAGTGGGAGGAAGCAGTATACTGTGTACTGTGGTGACAGCCCAGGGAATGGCTTCGCTACGTAAACCCGAGGGAGAAAAAGGCCAGTGCCAAAGACACCTCTCTACTCAGCTCTTGTTTCTGAGGCTAGTACCGTTGCCCCGTGGGTCCGTGCAGGCCGAAAGCCAACCACCTAACACGAAGGAACGACACTGTAGAGAATCCGAGTTTCAGCTAAAATAGCCGTTCCTGAGGGTGGAAGCATTTTGCTGTGTGCATGCGTGAGAGCACTGCAAGTGAGTACAAAACCATTTTCTGAATGAGACTCAGGCCACGGCAGAAGGCATAACACGACCACCCACTTGTTTCATGAAACTAGCGCAACGGCCCCACTTTTGCATGGAACTCTAATCGCTAGCATACTAACTTGAAGCAACAACAGTGTAGAGAAAACATGCTTTAGCTACCGTCCACCTCTCTGAGGGAGGAAGCAGTTTACGGAGTACCATGGGTGAGAGCCTGGGGAACAGGTTCCATACGTAAAGGCGAAGGAGAAACAGGCCGGTGCAGAAGGCACCTCTCGACTCAGCTCTTGCTACATGAAGCTAACACTACTGCTCCATGTGTGCTCGGGATGCTCAGTGCTCAACACTGTCCTGGAAGAAACAAGCCTGTAAAGAATCACACCTTCAACTCACTTCGCCTCTCCACAAGCTGGCAACATTTTCAACAGTGCTTGTGTGCCAACCAGGGGAATGGGTCCCAGCAGAATTCCAAGGGGTATATAAGCATGGACCAAAAGCACCTCTCGAATCAACTCTTCTTTTGTGAAGCTAGGTCGTCTGCTCCATGTGTTTGTGTAGTCTTAAATGCCATCCACCTAGCGCATAGGAACAAAACCGGAGAGACCCCGTGCCTCAGCAAAGAACGCCCTTCCTGAGCGCAAACTTCATCTGTTGTGTGTTTTGGTGAAAGTGTGAGAAATGGGACCTAAACCTTACTCTGACTGAGAAACAGGCCTGTAAGGAAGGCTGCTCTCGACTCACCTCCTGTTTTAGGAGGTTCCCATTGCTGTACCCTGTGTGCCAGGATGCCTAGGTACCTGGCCACTAACACTAAGAATCAATGCTGTACATTTACTGGCTTTAGTTTACATTGTCATGCCTGAAGCAGGAGGAAATGTACAGTGTAAGTCCATGAGAGACCGGGGAAATGGTCCCATACGTGAAATCGAGGGAGAAAGAGGGACACGCAGGATGCAGCTCTCAACTCACCTCTTGTTTCATGAGGCTTATACCATTGCCCGGTGTGTGCGTGCAGGCCTAAAACCAGCCACCTGACTCAAAGAAACAAACTGTAGAGAATCTATGCTTCACCTTAAAAAGCGTTTCTTGAGATGGGAAGCATTTTGTTGTATGCGTGCGTTAGACCACTGTAAGTGGGTCCCAAACCTAAATCCGAGTGCTCAGGCCGCGGCAGAAGGCAGAACACAACTCCCTACTTGTTTCATGAAGCCAGCACTGCGGCCCCCCTTTTGCATGGAGGTCTAATTGCTAGCCTACTGATTCGAAGAAACAGTACTGTAGCGGGACTGTGTTTATATAGCGTCCCTGTTGCGGAGGGTGGAAACACATTCAATGTATGTGCGTGAGAGCACTGAAGGGGGGGGTCAAACCTATATCCGAGTGAGGATCAGGCCACGGTAGAAGGAAGAACATGACTCCCCTCTTGTTTCTTGAAGCTAGCACTGTGGCCCCACTTTTGCATGCAATCTAATCTCTAGCGCCCTAACATGAAGAAACAGTGTAGAGAGTCCATGTCTTAGCTACCGTTAAGCACTCTGATGGAGGAAGCAGTTGACAGTGTACCATGGGTGAGAGCCTGGGGAACGGGTTCCATATGTAAAGGCAAAGGAGTAACAGGCCGGTGCAGAAGGCACCTCTCGACTCAGCTCTTGTTACCTGAAGCTAACACTACTGCTCCATGTGTGCTTGGAACCCTCAGTGCTCGACACTGACTTGGAAGAAACAAGCTTGTAAAGAATCCCAGCTTCAGCTCATTTCGCCTCTTTAGAGGGTGGCAGCAATTTCAAGTGTGCTTATGTGCCAATCTGGGGAACAGGTCCCTGCATAATTCTGATGAAGAAAGAAGCATGCACAGAAGGCACCTCTCGACTCGACTCTTCTTTCGGGAGGTTAAGTCTGTTGCCCCGTGTGTGCGAGTAGACGTAAGAGCCATCCACCTAAAAGTAACAAAACTGTAGAGAACTCGTGACTCAGCAAACATCACTCTTCCTCACTGTGAACTTCTTCTGTTCTTTGCTTTTGTGAAAGGATGAGAAATGTGACCTCCACTTAACTCTGAACGATAAGGAGGCTGCTCTCGACTGACCCGCTGTTTTAGGATGTTAGCACAGGTGTACCCTGTGTTTCTGGATGCCTAGATGCCAGGCTACTAAGTCAAAGAATAAAAGCTGTAGATTTACCGAACTTGAGCTAACATTGCCGTTCCTGAAGCCAGAGGAATTTTACAGTGTTCGTGTATGAGAGACCGGGGAATGGGTCCCATACTTGAAATTGAGTGAGAAACAGGATCGGGCAAAAGGCATCTCTCATGCACCTCTTGTTTTATGAGTCTAATACTGTTGCCCCATGTGTCCGTACAGCCCTAAAACCAGCCACCTAACTCATAGAAACAAACTCTAGAGAATCTGTGCTTCACCTTAAAAACCCTTTCCTGAGATTGGAAGCCTTTTGTTGTGTGCATGCGTAAGAGCCCTGCAAGTGCATCCCAAACCTAAATCCGAGTGAGGCTCAGGCCGTGGCAGAAGGCAGAACAAGACTCCCCACTTGTTACATAAAGCTAGCACTGCGGCCCCACTTCTGAATGTGAGTTAATTGCTAGCGTACTAACTCGATGAAAAAACAGTGTAGACAAACTGTGCTTTAGCTACCGTCCACCACTCTGAAGTAGGAAGCAGTTGACAGTGTACCGTGAGCGAGAGCCTGGGGAAGGGATTCCATACCTAAAGCCAAAGGAGTAACAGGCCGATGCATAAGGCAGCTCTGGTTAGCCATTCCTACCTGAAGCTATCACTACTGCTCCATATGTGCTTGGAACGCTCAGTGCCTGACAATGAGTTGGAAGAAACAAGTCTCTAAAGAATCCCAGCTTCAACTCATTTCGCCTCTCTACAGGGTGGCAGCAATTCCAAGTGTGCTTGTGTGCCAACCTGGGGAATGGGTCCCAGCAGAATTCCATGGGAGAAGGAAGCATGAGCAGAAGGCACCTCTCGACTCAACTCTTCTTTCTGGAAGGTAGGTCTGTTGCCCCGTGAGTGCGAGTAGACCTAAGAGCCATCCATCTAACGGAAAGGAACAAAACTGTAGAGAACCCGTGACTCAGCAAACATCGCTCTTCTTCAGCGTGAACTTCAACTGTTGTGTGCTTTTGTGAAAGCATGAGAAATGGGACCTCCACGTAACTCTGAGCGAGAAACAGGCCTCTAAGGAGCCTGCTCTTGACCAACCTGCTGTTTTAGTATGTTAACACTGCTGTACCCTGTGTGTCTGGATGCCTAGATGCCAAGCTACTAAGTCAAAGAATCAAAGCTGTAGAGTTACCCAACTTGAGCTAACATTGCCATTCTTGAAGCCGGAGGAAGTTTACAGTGTTCGTGAATGAGAGACCGGGGAACAGGTCCCATATGTGAAATCGAGTGAGAATCAAGATCGTGCAGAAGGCAGCTCTCACTCACCTCTTCTTTCATGAGACTATTCCCGTTTCCCCATGTGTGCATGCAGGCATAAATCAGCCACCTCACTCGAAAAGACAACACTGTAGAGAACCCGTTCTTCAGCTTAAAATGCCTTTCCTGAGAGTGGAAGCATTTTGCGGTGAGCGTGCGTGAGAGCACTGCAAGGGAGTACAAAACCATATTCTGAGTGAGACTCAGGTTGGGGCAGGAGGCAGAATACGACTCCCCACTTGTTTCATGAAGCCAGCACTGCAGCCCTAATTTGAACGTAAGTCTAATTGCTAGCGTACTAACTCCAAGAAACAACAATGTAGAGAAACCGTGCTTTAGCTACCATCCATCACCCCGAGGGAGGAAGCAGTTGACGGTGTACCATGGGTGAGAGCCTGGGGAACGGGATCCATACGTAAATGCGAAAGGAGTAACAGGCCGGTGCAGAAGGCACCTCTGGACTGAGCTCTTGTTACCTGAAGCTAACACTACTGCTCCATGTGTGCTTGGAACGCTCAGTGCTCAACACTGACTTGGAAGAACCAAGCCTGTAAAGAATCCCAGCTGCAACTCACTTCACCTCTCCACAGGGTGGCAGCATTTCCAAGTGTGTTTGTCTGCCAGCCTGGGGAATGGGTCCCAGCAAAATGCCAATGGAGAAAGAAGCATGCGCAGAAGGCACCTCTCGACTCAACTCTTCTTTCAGGAAGATACGTCTGTTGCCCCATGTGTGGGAGTAGACCTAAGCCTGGGGAACGGGTTCCATACATAAAAGGGAGGGTGAAACATGCTGGTGCACAAGGCACCTCTTGACTCAGCTCATCCTACATGAAGCTAACAGTGCTCAACACTGACTTGGAAGAAACAAGCCTGTAAAGAATCCCAGCTGCAACTCACTTCACCTCTCCACAGGGCGGCAGCATTTCCAAGTGTGTTTGTCTGCCAACCTGGGGAATGGGTCCCAGCAAAATTCCAATGAAGAAAGAAGCATGCGCAGAAGGCACCTCTCGACTCAACTCTTCTTTCGTGAAGCTAGGTCATCTGCCCCATGTGTGCAGGTAGTCCTAAGTGCCATCCACCTAACTCAAAGGAACAAAACTGTAGAGAACCCATGCCTCAGCAAAGATCGCCCTTCCTGAGCTAGAACTTCATCTGTTGTGTGTTTTTGTGAAAGCATGAGAAATGGGACCTAATTGTAAGTCTGACTGAGAAACAGGCCCGTAAGGAAGGCTGCTCTCGACTCACCTCTTGTTTTAGGTTAACACTGCTGTACCCTGTGTGCCTGGATGCCTAGGTACCAGGCCATGAACACAAAGAATCGATGCCGTAGAGTTACCGGCTTTAGCTAACATTGCCGTTCTTGAAGCTGGAGGAATTTTATATTGTTCGTGTATGTTGACCGGGGAACGGGTCCCCTACTTGAAATCGACTGAGAAATCGACTGCAGAAGGCAACCTCTCACTCACTTCTTGTTTCATGAGGCCTGTGTTGTCTTGCAGGCTTAAACGCAGCCACCTAACTCGAAAGAACAATACTGTACAGAACCTGTTCTTCCGCTTAAATAGGCTTTCCTGAGAGTGGAAGCATTTTGCCGTGAGCTTGGGTGCGAGCACTTCAGTTGAATCTGAAACCATATTCTGAGTGAGACTCAGGCTTCGGCAGAAGGCAGGAAACGACTCTTCACTTGTTTCTTGAAGCCAGCACTGCGGGCCCACTTTGCATGGAAGTGTAATTGCCAGCATACTAACTCGAAGAACCATCACTGTAGAGGGACCGTGTTTTAGATAGCATCGCTGATCCGCAGGGTGGAAACACTTTTCAGTGTGTGTGCATGAGACCCTGGGAAACGATTCCACAAATCACTGGGCGACAGAAACGGCTTCGTGCAGAGGCACCTCTCGAATCAGCTCTAGTTTCACGAAGCTAGCACTCCTCCTGCATGTCTGCATGGAGGCCTAAGTTCCAGGCACCTCCCTTGAAGGAACAACACTGTACAGAAACCGTGCTTTAGCTACCGCCGATCTCTCAGTGGGAAGAAGCAATATACTGTGTACTGTGGGTGACAGCCCACGGAACAGCTTCCCTACGTAAACCCGAGGGAGAAAAAGGCCGATGCCGAAGACACCCCTCAACTAGGCTCTTGTTTATGAGGCTAGTACCGTTGCCCTGTGTGTCTGTGCACGCCAAAAGCCAACCACCTAACTCAAAGAAACAACACTGTAGAGGAGAGCCGTTCCTGAGGGTGGAAGCATTTTGCTGTGTGCATGCGTGAGAGCACTGCAAGCGAGTCCAAAACCATTTTCTGAGTGAGACTCAGGCCGCAGCAAAGGAAGAACACAACTCCCCACTTGTTCCATGAAGCTAGCACTGCGGCCCCACTTTTGTATGCAAGTCTATTTGCTAGCGTACTAACTCGAAACATCAACAGTGTAGAGAAACTGTGCTTTAGCTACCTTCGACCTCCCTGAGGGAGGAAGCAGTTAACGGGGTACTGTGGCTGAGAGCCTGGGGAACGGGTTCCATACGTAAAAGCGAGGGAGAAACAGGCCATTGCAGAAGGCACCTCCGGACTCAGCTCTTGCTACCTGAAGATCATACTACCGCTCAGTGTGTCCTTGGAACGCTCAGTGCTGGACACTGCCTTGGAAGAAAGAAGCCTGTAAGGAATCCCAGCTTTAACTCACTTCGCCTCTACGGCGGGTGGCAACATTTCCAAGTGTGCTTGTGTGGAAAACTGGGGAATGGGTCCCAGCGTAATTCCGTTGGAGAAGAAGCACTCGCAGAAGGCACCTCTCAACTCAACTCTTCTTTCAGGAAGATAGGTCTGTTGCCCCGTGTTTGCGACTAGTCCTAAGTGCCATCCACCTAACACAAAGGAACAAAACTGTAGAGAACCCGTGATTCAGCAAACATTGCTCTTCCTCAGTGTGAACTTCATCTGTTTTGTGGTTTTGTGAAAGCCTGAGATATGGGACCTAAACCTAACTCTGAGCGAGAAACAGGCCTCTAAAGAGGCTGCTGTCGTCCAACCTGGTGTTTTAGGATGTTAGCACTGCTCTACCCTGTGTGTCTGGATGCCTAGGTGCCAGGCTACTAATTCAAAGAATCAAAGCTGTAGCATTACTGAACTTTAGCTAATATTACCATTCTTGAAACTGGAGGAATTTTACAGTGTTCGTGTATGAGAGACCGGTGAAGGGTCCCATACGTGAAATCGAGTGAGAAACAGGATCATGCAGAAGGCAGTTCTCACTCATCTCTTGTTTCATGAGGCTAGTACCGTGGCCCCGTGTGTGCATGCAAGCGTAAAGCCAGCCACCTCCCTCGAAAAGACAACTCTGTAGAGAATCCGTTCTTCAGCTTAAATAGCCTTTCCTGAGATTGGAAGCCTTTTTCATGAGCTTGCGTGAGAGAACTTCAAGTGAGTCTGAAACCATATTTCCCAGTGAGACTCAGGCTCCAGCAGAAGGCAGAAAATGACTCCACACTTGTTTCATGACGCTAGCACTGTGGCCCCACTTTTGCATGGAAATCTAATTGCTAGCGTACTAACTCAAAGAAACAGCACTGTAGAGGGACAGCTTTTTATATAGCATCGTTGTTCCATTGGGTGGAAACACTTTGAGTGTGTGTGCGTGAGAGCCTGGGGAACGATCCCATAAATTGCTGGGCAAGAGAAACGGCTTCAGGCAGAGGCACCTCTCAAATCAGCTCTATTTTCACCACGGTAGCACTCTTCCTGCATGTGTGCATGGAAGCCTAAGTTCTAGGCACCTCCCTCGAAGGAACAACACTGTAGAGACACACTTAGCTACCGCTGATTTCTCTGTGGGAGCAAGCAGTATACTGTGTACTGTGGGTGAGAGCCCGGGGAACGGGTTCCCTACGTAAACCCGAGCGAGAAAAACCCGGTGCAG
This sequence comes from Eumetopias jubatus, assembly GCF_037043125.1. Taxonomy (NCBI): domain Eukaryota; kingdom Metazoa; phylum Chordata; class Mammalia; order Carnivora; family Otariidae; genus Eumetopias; species Eumetopias jubatus. Next base: position 425,091 of record NW_028274942.1, on the reverse strand, counting down.
AAGGCACCTCTGGACTCAGCTCTTGCTACCTGATGCTAACACTACTGCCTCATATTTGCTTGGAAATCTCAGTGCTTCACACTGGCTTGGAAGAAACTAGCCTGTAAAGACTCCCAGCTTCAGCTCACTTCTGCTCTTCAGAGATTGGCAGCATTTTCAACTGTGCTTGTGTGCAAACCTGGGGAATGGGTCCCAGCATAATTCCGAGGGAGAAAGAAGCATGGGCAGAAGGCACTTCTCGACTCAACTCGTCTCTCAGGAAGCTAGGTCTCTTGCCCCGTGTGTGCGTGTAGTCCTAAGAGCCATCCACCTATCGCAAAAGAACAATCCTGTAGAGAACCCGTGCCTCAGCAAACATCGCCCTTCCTCAGGGTTAATTTCATCTGTTGTCTGCTTTTTTTTCTTTAAATTTTTTATTGTTATATTAGTCACCATACATCCCATCATTAGTTTTTGATGTAGTGTTCCATGGTTCATTGTTTTTGCATAACACCCGTGTTCCATGCAAAATGTGCCCTCTTTAATACCCATCATCAGGCTAACCCATCCCCCGCCCTTCTCCCCTCTACAACCCTCAGTTTGTTTTTCAGAGTCCATCGTCTCTCATGGTTCGTCTCCCCCAGCAGTTTCCCCCCCTTCATGTTTCCCTTCCTGCTATGTTCTTCTTCTTTTTATTTTTAACTTATATTGTATTATTTGTGTCAGAGGTACAGATCTGTGATTCAACAGTCTTGCACAATTCACAGCACTCACCATAGCAGATTCCCTCCCCAATGTCTATCACCCAGCCACTCCATCCCTCCCACCCCACCTCCACTCCAGCAACCCTCAGTTTGTCTCCTGAGATTAAGAATTCCTCATATCAGTGAGGTCATACAATACATGTCTTTCTCTGATTGACTTATTTCACTCAGCATAACACCCTCCAGTTCCATCCACGTCATTGCAAATGGCAAGATCTCATTCTTTTTGATGGCTGCATAATATTCCATTGTGTGTCTGTATACACACACACACACACACACACACACACACACACACACACACACACCACATCTTCTTTATCCATTCATCTGTCGATGGGCATCTTGGCTCTTTCCACAGTTTGGCTATTGTGGACATTGCTGCTATAAACATCGGGATGCAAGCACCGCTTTGGTTCCCTACATTTGTATCTTTGTGGTAAATACCCAGGAGCGCAATTGCTGGATCGTATGGTAGCTTTATTTTCAACTTTTTGAGGAACCTCCATACTGTTTTCCAGAGTGGCTCCACCAGCTTGCATTTCCACCAACATTGTACGAGGGTTCCCCTTTCTCCACATCCCCGCCAACATCTGTCGCTTCCTGACTTGTTAATTTTAGCCATTCTGACTGGTGTGAGGTGGTATCTCATTGAGGTTTTGATTTGGATTTCCCTGATGCCAAGTGACGTTGAACACTTTTTCATAGTCTGTTGACCATTTGGATGTCTTCTTTGGAAAAATATCTGTTCATGTCTTCTGCCCATTTCTTGATTGGATCATTTGTTCTTTGGGTGTTGAGTTTAAGAAGTTCTTTATAGATTTTGGATACTAGCCCTTTATCTGATATGTCATTTGCAAACATCTCTCATTTTGTCGGTGCGGCAGGCCCCTCTCCCAGAAGACAGGCTGGGAAAACAAGCAGCTAGCAACCCTGAGGTCCCTGGAAAACAGGTGCATCTTCCTTGGGTTGAGGTCAATAATTTGGACTCTATACATTCCCCCAACCACCCCTCAACAGAATGACTAGGAGGAGGAACCCCCAAAATAGGAAAGACTCAGAGATTATGACTTATGCCACAGATTTACAAATGGATTCAGATATAATCAAGATGTCGGAGATGGAATTCAGGCTAGCAATTGTGAAGACAATAGCTAGAATGGAGAAATCAATTAATGGCAACATAGAATCTCTAAAGGCAGAAATGAAAGCTGAATTGGCAGAACTTAAAAATGCTATCGGTGAGATCCAAGCTAATCTAGATAATCTAACAGCTACAGTAAGTGAGGCAAAAGAATGAATTAGTGATCTGGAAGACCAATTAATAGACAAGAAGGGAAAAGAGGAGGCCAGGGAAAAACAACTCAGAATCCATGAAGATAGAATCACAGAAATAAGTTTTAACACCAAGAAACGTTCCAATGTCAGAATTATTGATCTGGATCCTGGAAAGGGTGGAGAGAGAGAGAGAGAGGACTAGAGATATATTTGAGCAAATTGCAGCTGAGAACTTCCCTAATCTGGGGAATGAAACAAACATTCATGCCCGAGAGACAGAGAGGACCCTTCCCAAGATCAAGGAAAACAGGCCAACACCCTGGCATGTAATAGAAAAACTCGCAAATCTTAGAGCCAAGGAAACCATCTTAAGGGCAGTTAGGGGGAAGAGATTCCCTACGTACAGAGGGAAGAACATCAGAGTAACATCAGACCTACCCACAGAAACCTGGCAAGCTAGAAAGGGCTGACAAGACATATTCAGGGTACTAAATGAGAAGAACATGCAGCCAAGAATACTTTATCTGGCAAGACTGTCATTTAGAATGGATGGAGAGATGCAGAGCTTCCAAGACCAGCAGAAACTGAACGAATATGTGACCAGTAAGCCGGCCCTGCAAGAAATATTAAGGAGGGTCCTATAAAAGGAGAAAGGCCCCAAGAGTGATATAGAACAGAAACTTAGACAATCTATAAAAACAAGGTCTTCACAGGCAACATGATGACAATAAATTCATATCTTGCAATAATCACTCTCAACGTGAACGGCCTAAATGCTCCCATAAAATGGCACAGGGTTGCAGATTCGATAAAAAGACAGGACCCATCCATATGCTGTCTACAAGAGACTCATTTGGAACCTAAAGATACATCCAGACTGAAAGTGAAGGGATGGAGAGCCATCTTCCGTGCCAGCAGACCTCAAAAGAAAGCTGGGGTAGTAATTATTATATCAGACAAATTAGATTTTAAATTAAGACTGTAGTTAGAGACACAGAAGGACACTATATCGTTCTTAAAGGGTCTATCCAACAAGAAGATCTAACCATTGAAAATATCTATACCCCCAACATGGGAGAAGTCATCTACATAAGCCAATGGTTAACCAAAACAAAGAGTCATATTGATAATAATACGTTAATTGTAGGAGACCTTTAATACTCCACTCTCAACAATAGACAGATCACCTAAGCAGAAAATCATCAAAGAAACAAGAGCTTTGAATGACACACCGGACCAGATGGACCTCATAGATATAGACAGAACATTCCACCCTAAAACAACAGAACACTCATTCTTCTCGAGTGCACATGGAACTTTCTCCAGAATAAACCACATACTGGGTCACAAATCAGGTCTCAACTGATACCAAAAGATTGAGATTATTCCTTGCATATTCTCAGACCATAATGCTTTAAAACTGGAACTCAATCACAAGAAAAAATTTGGAAGAAATTCAAACACTTGGAAGCTAAAGACCACTCTGCTCAAGAATGTCTAGGTCAACCAGGAAATCAAAGAAGAACTTAAACAATTCATGGAAACCAATGAGAATGAAAACACATTGGTCCAAAACCTATGGGACACTGCAAAGGCAGTCCTAAGGGGGAAATACATAGCCATCCAATCCTCACTCACTCAAAAAAAAAAAAAAAAAAAAAACCGCACAGAAAAATCCCGAATTCACCAACTAACTCTACACCTTAAAGAACAGGAGAAAAAACAACAAAGGATGGCTAAGTCACGCATTAGAAGAGAAATGATTAAGATTAGAGCAGAGATCAAGGAACTAGAAACCAGAAACACAGTAGATCAAATCAGTGAAACTAGAAGCTGGTTCTTTAAAAGAATTCATAAGATCGATAAACCACTGGCCAGACTTATCGAAAAGAAAAGAGAAATGACTCAAATTAATAAATTTATGAATGAAAGGAGAGAGATCACGACTAACACCAAGGAAATAGAAACAATTATTGGAAGTTATTATCAACAACTATATGCCAATAAACTGAGCAATCTGGATGAAATGGATGCCTTCCTGGAAACCTATAAACTGCCAAGACTGAAACAAGAAGAAATTGACAACCTGAATAGGCCAATAACCGGTAATGAGATTGAAGCAGTGATCAAAAAACAAGAGTCCAGGGCCTGCCAGATTCCCTGGGGAATGCTAACCAAACACTCAAAGAAGAAAGAATACCTATTCTCCTGAAGCTGTTTCAAAAAATAGAAACAGAAGGAGAGCTTCCAGACTCATTCTATGAGGCCAGCATTACCTTAATCCCCAAACCAGGCAAAGACCCCATCAAAAAGAATTTCAGACCAATATCCCTGATGAATATGGGTTCCAAAACCCTCAACAAAATCCTAGCTAATAGGATCCAACAATACATTAAAAGCATCATCCACCACGACAAAGCGGGATTTATCCCCAGGGTGCAAGGGTGGTTCAACATTTGCAAATCAAACAATGTGATAGAACACATTAATAAGAGGGGAGAGAAGAACCATACGGTCCTCTCAATTGATGCAGAAAAAGCATTTGACAAATTACAGCATCCTTTCCTGATTAAAACTCTTCAGAGTATAGGGATGGAGGAAACATTCCTCAAGTTCATAAAATCCATCTATGAAAAACACACAGCAAATATCATCCTCAAGGGGGAAAAGTTGAGAGCATTTCCCTTAAGTTCAGGAACACAAGGATGCCCACTCTCACCACTATTGGTCAACATAGTACTAGAAGTCCTAGCAACAGCAATCAGACCACTAAAAGAAATAAAAGAAACTGGCAAAGAAGAAATCAGACTCTCTCTTTTCACTGATGACATGATACTTTATGTGGAAAACCCAATAGACTCCACCCCCAAATTACTAGAACTCATACAGCAATTCAGTAACGTGGCAGGATACAAAATCAATGCACAGAAATCAGTTGCTCTCTTACACACTAACAATGCAACTGTAGAAAGAGAAATTAGAGAAAGAATTCCATGTACAATAGCACCCCAAAAGCCATAAGATAACTCAGAATAAACCTAACCAAAGAGGTACAAGATCTATGCTCTAGGAACTACAGAACACTCATGAAAGAAATTGAAGAAGACACAAAAAGATGGAAAAATATTCCATGCTCATGGATCAGAAGAATAAACATTGTTAAAATGTCTATGCTACCCAAAGCAATCTATACCTTCAATGCCATCCCGATCCAAATTCCAATGACATTTTTCAAAGTGCTGGAACAAATAATCCTAAAATTTGTATGGAATCCCAAAAGACCCCGAATCGCCAAGGAAATATTGAAAAAGAAAAACAAAGTTGGGGGCATCACGTTGCCCGACTTCAAGCTTATTACAAAGCAGTGATCACCAAGATAGCATGGTATTGGCACTAAAACAAACACATAGACCAATGGAACAGAATAGAGAGCCCAGATATGGACCCTCAACTCTATGGTCAAATAATCTTTGACAAAGCAGGAAAAAATATGCAATGGAAAAAAGACAGTCTCTTCAATAAATGGTGCTGGGAAAATTGGACGGTCACATGCAGAAGAATGAAACTCGACCATTCTCTAACACTATACACAAAGATAAACTCAAAATGGATGAAGGAACTCAATGTGAGAAAAGAATCCATCAAAATCCTAGAGGAGAACATAGGCAATAACCTCTTTGACATTGCCCACAGCAACTTCTTTCAAGATACATCTCCAGAGGCAAGCGAAACAAAAGCAAAAAAAAAAAAAAAAAAAAAAAACAGCAAAAGATCTTTTGGGACTTCATCAAGATAAAAAGCTTCTGCACAGCAAAGGAAACAGTCAGCAAAACAAAGAGGCAACCCACAGATTGGGAGAAGATATTTGCAAATGATACTACAGACAAAGGGCTGATAGCCAATATATATAAAGAACTTCTCAAACTCAACACCCAAAAAAACAAATAATCAAGCCAAAAAATGGGTAAAAGACATGAACAGACACTTCTCCAAAGAAATACAGATGGCTAACAGACACATGAAAAAATGTTCATCATCATTAGCCAGCAAGGAAATTTAAATCAAAACGACACTGAGATACCACCTTACACCAGTTAGAATGGCAAAAATGGACAGGGCAAGAAACAACAAATGTTGGAGAGGTTGTGGAGAAAGGGGATCCCTCTTACACTGTTGGTGGGAATGCAAGTTGGTACAGCCACTTTGGAAAAGAGTGTGGCAGTGCCTCAAAAAATTAAATATAGAGCTACCCTATGAATCAGCAATTGCACTCCTGGGTATTTGCCCCAAAGACACAGATGTAGGGAAAAGAAGGGCCATATGCACCCCAATGTTCATAGCAGCAATGTCCACAATAGCCACACTGTGGAAAGAGCTGGGATGCTCTTCAACAGATGAATGGATAAAGAAGTTGTGGTCCATATATACAATGGAATATTACTCAGCCACCAGAAAGGATAAATACCCTGCTTTTACATCAACATGGATGGGACTGTAAGAGATTATGCTAAGTGAAATAAGTCAAGCAGAGAAAGCCAATTATCATATGGTTTTGCTTCCTTATGTTATGGAACATAAGGAATAGCATGGAGGACATTAGGAGAAGGAAGGGAAAAATCAAGGGGGGAAATCGGAGGGAGAGATGAACCATGAGAGACTACGGACTCTGAGAAACAAACTGAGGGTTTTAGAGGCTCCGGAGGGGGGTGGAGGGATGAGTTAGCCCCTTGATGGCTATTAAGGAGGGCAGGTACTGCATGGAGCACTGGGTGTTATACGAAAACAATGAATCATGGATCCCCACATCAAAAAGTAATGATGTATTGTATGGTGACTAACATAACATAATAAAATAAAATTTAAAAGAGAGAGAGAGAGAGAGAGAGAGAAAGAGAAGGAAACAAAGGAAAGAGAGCCTGGAGGAGAAAAGAAAGTACTCAAGAAGTGTCTGAAATGAGGAAAAATTAGACACATAGACTGTGCTTCCTGTGTTGGTCCCTTCTCTGTTCTTATGTGAACACTCCAACTCTGGGGCCACAAGACCCTGAAATGTTCACCAGACAACTTACAGTCAAATCTCAGATGGCACTAGCACTGAAAACATATTCATACTCTGATTCTCTGTGGGAGAAAATGAGGATAATACATCAAGGTGTTTCAGTTTTACCATAATATTTTGCATCTGGGGGCGCCTGGGTGGCTCAGATGGTTAAGCATCTGCCTTCGGTTTGGGTCATGATCCCAGGGTCCTGGGATCGAGCCCCACATCGGGCTCCTGGCTCAGCAGGGAGCCTGCTTCTCCCTCTCCCTCTGCCTCTCTCCCTGCTCATTCTCTCTCTCTCTCTCTCTCTCTCTCTCTCTGTGTGTGTGTGTGTGTGTGTATCTCTGTGTCTCAGATGAATAAATAAAATCTTTTTTAAAAAATGATATTTTGCATCTGTATATGTCTATTGTCCTCCTACGTGTACACATACCTCCCCCAAAAAACAATAAGAAGAAAAATAAAACCATCACAAATTTTAAAGTAAGTCATCCACTATTCTCCTTTATTCACAAAAATCTACTGCCTCCTTTTCGATTAATTTGAGTTTTAGAGAAAAACCCACTCCTCTCAAGGACAGCCTGGATCCTTGACAAGATTATAAGCCTCATAAGGAAAATATAAGTTTACTAATCATAAACAAGTTCCAAAGCAACAGTAATTAATTTTTAAATTGAATTTAAAAATTTATTCTTTTTTGCTTTTTAAAGAAAAGTATTTTTTTAAGTAAGTGTTCTGCTAGCTAGGTTCTCATACCATTATTTAAAATTAGTAAAATTTTAAATTCCAAACATTTTGCTTTGATTTTTGTGTAGCTAACACTTTTTAAATTTTCTTCAAAAGGACCAGAAGGTAAAAATTTTCTAGAAAGAGATCAGAGGACATATTTATTCATATGGTGGTGATGTTCTTTTTATTCTAAAGATAATGATTTGCTGTTTAATAAACAGTTTTGTTGAAATGCAACTCTGAAAACTCTTATAGGGCTATCTTTGAATTTTCTGAGGTTTGTTACATATTCTAGAAGGAAGAGGAGGCCTATAAGACAAAATCAGGACTATGATCTGGGATCAGTATATGCATTGTAAGTTCTAGAAAGCCAATCTGTGTTGCATGTTATTATTTTCTCCAACTCTACCACTTAAACCACTTAAAGTGTCTCTATCTAGGGCCATGAAAATCTTTTTTTTTTCATATTACCTGCTTAATTGCTTGACTATGGAGACTAGCCAGGCAAAACTGAAGGAGTAGGCATTTGGTAGCAGACAGACATACCTACTTCCTTGCCAATTTCTCCTACCACTCTTACTGTCATGGGCCTGCTCCAGATACAGAGTCCTGTCTGGGTTCCATGCTTGATTATGCATTTGAGCATTTAAGCCATCAGTTCAATAATCCTGGAATGCAGTTTCCTCCGTTCTCGTTATGATTATCATTCTATCGTTCAGATCTCAGCCTTAAATGTCTACTTAATCACCTATACTAGTGTAGCTAAAGATATCTGCATTCACTCACTAGTATCTGAACTTTTTCTTAGTTTTTAGCTTATTCATGTATTGGTTAATTGCTCATCTCCCCTCACTGAGTATAAGCTCCTTTTTAAAATTTAAATTCAACTAATTAACATATAATGTATTATTAGTTTCAGAGGTATAGGTCAGTGATTCGTCAGGCTTGTATAACACCCAGTACTCATTACATCACGTGCCCTCCTTAATGTCCATCCCCCATCCCCCACCTCCCTCCTTTCCAGCAATCCTCAGTTTGTTTCCTATGATTAAGAGTCTCTTATGGCTTGTTTCCCTCTCTGATTTCATCTTGTTTTATTTTTCCCTCTCTTCCTCTATGATCCTGTTTTGTTTCTTAAACTCCACATATGAGTGAGATAATATGATAATTGTTTTTCTCTGATTGACTTTTTTCACTTAGCAAAATACCCTTTAGTTCCATTCACGTCATTGCAAATGGCAAGAGTTCTTTTTTGATGACTGAGTAGTATTCCTGTGTGTGTGTGTGTGTGTGTGTGTGTGTGTGTGTATGTATATATGTGTATATATATATATATATATCTATATCTCACATCTTCTTTATCCATTCATGTGTTGAAGGACATCTCAACTCTTTCCATAGTTTGGCTACTGTGGACATCGCTGCTAAAAACATTGGGGTGCAGGTGCCCCTTTGAATCACTACATGTGTGTCTTTGGGGTAAATACCCAGTAGTGCAATTGCTGGGTCATAGGGTAGCTCTATTTTTAAACATCTTGAGGAACCTCCATACTGTTTTCCAGAGTGGCTGTACCAGTGTGCATTCCCACCAGCAGTGTAAGAGGGTTCCCCTTTCTCCACATCCTCGCCAACATTTGTTGATTCCTGTCTTATTAATTCTAGCCATCTTGATTGGTGTGAAGTGGTATCTCATTGTGGTTTTGATTTGGATTTCCCTGATGCCAAGTGATGGTGAGCATTTTTTCATGTGTCTGTTGGCCTTTTGTATGTCTTCTTTGGAAAAATATGTGTTCATGTCGTCTCCCCATTTCTTCACTGGGTTATTTGTTTTTTTGGTGTTGTTTGATAAGTTCTTTATAGATTTTGGATACCAGCCCTTTATCTGATAAGACATTTGCAAATATCTTCTCCCGTTCTGTCAGTTGCCTTTTGGTTTTGTCATCTGTTTCCGTTACTGTCTTGATGAAGTCCAAATCATTCATGTTTGCCTTTGTTTCCTTTGTCTTTGGAGATTTGTCTAGCAAGAAGTTGCTGTGGCCAAGGTCATGGAGGTTGCTGACTCTGTTCTCCTCTGGGATTTTGATGGATCCCTGTCTCACATTTAGGTTTTTTATCCCTTTTAGTCTATTTTTGTGTATGGCCCAAGGAAATGGACTAGTTTCATTCTTCTGTATATAGCTGTCCAATTTTCCCAGCACCATTTATTGAAGAGACTGCTTTTTTTTCCCATTGGATATTCTTTCCTGCTTTGTCAAAGATTAGTTGACCATAGAGTTGAGGGTCTGTTTCTGGGTTTTCTATTCTGTTCCATTGATCTATGTGCCTGTTTTTGTGCCAGTACCATACTGTATGATGATTACAGCTTTGTAATAGAGTTTGAAGTCCAGAAGTGAGATGCCACCAGCTTTGCTGTTGGTGTTGTTGTTGTTGTTGTTGTTGTTTTCCAACATTCCTTTGGCTATTCAGGGTCTTTTCTGGTTCCATACAAATTTTAGGATTATTTGTTCCAGCCCTGTGAAAAAAGTTGATGGTATTTTGGTAGGGAGGGCATTGAATGTATAGATTGCTCTAGGTAGCATAGAAATTTTAACAATGTTTGTTATTCTAATCCATGAGCATGGAATGTTTTTCCATTTCTTTGTGTCTTCCTCAATTTCTTTCCTGACTGTTCTATAGTTTTCTGAGCACAGATCCTTTGCCTCTTTGCTTAGGTTTATTCCTAAATATCTTATGGTCTTAGGTGCAATATGGATGAGATCAACTCCTTACCTTCTCTTTCTTCTGTCTCATTGTTCGTGTATAGAAAGGCAACTGATTTCTGTGCATTGATTTTTATATATAAGCTCCCTCTGAATCATTCTGGCTGCCTACTTCCTGGTATATCCTTAGCACCTAAACTGCCTCACTCATAGAAGATGCTTGTTAAACATATGTTGAAAGAAAAATTCCTGTCAATTTTATTTTAACCCACACAATATATAATACTGGTATTACCAAGACAGATTTCTTGTTAAATATTTAATTTCGTTGAGCAAAAGAAATTTAAGAAAAAGAAATACTGAGTGGTGTGACAAACATGAGCTCTAGTAGATGTTAACGGTAGAAACCTTGGGCAGTTCCCCATCCCCATTTCCAGTTATTAAAGTTTTTAATCTCAGTTTTTAAAACCTCTCTCTGTTGACCCTATTCCTATGGAAAACAAATCCATGCTGTTTCCTTTTTCATGTCTCAAGAAATTATCAGAAGTGAGCAAAGTATCTGAAAATTGTATGAGTACAAATACTTTTTTTAATGGATGAGTGAATATAATGTTAAGGGAGTGATTTAGTAATCCCACTCAATGACTATGGAAGAAGCTGAATGATTCTATGGATGAGACAAACTTTTGGAAGCAGGTCAATTTTATGAGCAGATCCGAGTCAATGACAAGATTATTGTCTTGGGAAGTGTAAAGTTCTATTTCTTATCATGTAATGAAGCTAAATTTCCCTAATTTTCTCTATGGTGCAGGATGCCATTATATTTTCATATAATAATCCTCAAACCACTAGGTAAAAATTTTATCAAGTCCCTTTCTTTCCAGAAGCTCTTTGCTGTGTGCGAATTTTAAGGAATTGTTAGAGCTGTATGATAAAATTACAAATCTTAGAAATGGGCAGGGATTCAATGTTGCTACTTTTCCAGGGACTCTGGTTTCAAGCATGCTTATTTTCATATGCTTCTTTACAGATCAAGGAACTAAGACCTGAGAAACACAAAGTAAAGAGACTTAAGATTACTCATTTGTGAAGAGTGGAGACAGTGTGGTTGCCTATTCCATATTTCTCTGTTATTTGTCATTTTAATCCCAGTTCATTCATTTTCACCCTGAGTCTCATCATTTGCATATTTTATTCTAAAATCGAGACAAAAATAACTCCATCACTGACCAATACCAAGTTATTCAATATCAGAAAACAAAAACCAGTTTCAGTTTTTTTGTTTGTTCATTTGTTTGTTTCTATACTCACCAAAGGCTTGTAAACACTGTGGTGACTTTTATTTGTATAACCCTTTACTATTTCCACAGTACTCCATACATGTTATTTAATGCTGTTGTTACTGAATCCATGATAAAAAAGAGAATGCACAATTTGTTCAGAAAGATAACAAAAGGAAAGAACTATAGCAAAAGGAAAGAAAACTAATCCTAGCCTTAAACTTAACCCGTATAGAAAAACCAGGCAATGTTATTACCAATGGAAAGAAAATGGATAAGAATAAAACAAACAAACAAAAAACCAAAAAGCCCCACAATAAAATACAAAATGTTACACACACACACACACACACACACACAGACACACACACACACTCTACTAAGTGGAGGAAAGAGTGGGTAAGACAGAATGATGTGAATGGGTGCGAAGGAGGCAATATGAGAAAGCTGTCAGATAGTGGATGAATAGACAGGTTGACAGGTGAGAGGAGGGGAGATGAATGCCAACATTGGAGAGAAAGTGTGAGGAAGGAGGCAGGATTTAGAAGAAAAATCTCACACTGAGAAATAGAAAATAGTGCCACCTGCTGGTAAACATGTGACACTTTTTCAAAATACTCTTTTTTTTTTTTTAAATCATATTTAAGTTCAAGTTAGTTAACATATAGTGTATTATTAGTTTCAGAGGTAGAGGTCAGTGATTCATCAGTCTTATATAATACCCAGTGCTCATTACATCACATGCCCTTCTTAATGCCCATAACCCACTGACCCCACCCCCACCCACGACACCTCCAGCAACCCTCAGTTTGTTTTCTATAGTTAAGAGTCTCATGGTTTTCCTCCTTCTCTGTTTTTATCTTATTTTATTTTTCTTTCCCTTCCCCTATGTTCATGTTTTTTTTCTTAAATTCCACATATGAGTGAAATCATATGATATTTGTCTTTTTCTGACTGTTTTATTTCCCTTAGCATGATACACTTTAGGTCCATCCACTTTGTTGCAAATGGCAAGATTTCATTCTTTTGATCATTGAGTAATATTCCATTGTGTATATATGTGATATATATCTGTATCTATCTATCTATCTATCTATCTATCTATATCTATATCTATCTCACATCTTCTATATCCATTCATCTGTCAATGGACATCTGAGCTCTTTCCATATTTTGGCTATTGTGGACATTGCTGCTATAAACATTGGGGTGCATGTGGCCCTTTGAATCACTATTTTTGTACCTTTGGGTAAACACCTAGAAGTGAAATTGCTGGGTCAAATAGTTCTATTTTTAACTTTTTGAAGAATCTCCATACTGTTTTCCAGGCCAGGACTTTTGGTGTTGGAGATTTTTGATTACTGATTCAATTTATTTGCCGGTTGTGGATCTGTTCAAATTTTCTATCTCGTCTTACAACAGTTTTGGTAATTTGTAGGTTTCTCGGAATTTGTCCATTTCTTCTAGATTGCCCAGTTTGTTGGCATATAACTTTTCACAGTATTCTCTTGTAATTGTTTGTAATTCTGTCGTGTTGTTTATGACCTCTCTTCCTTCATTAATGATTTTTATCTATTTAGGTCCTTTCTCTTTTCTTTTTGGTAAATCTGGCTAGGGATTTATCAATTTTATTGATTCTTTTGTAGATCTAGCTCTTAGTTTTGTTAATTGGTTCTGTTATTTTTCTGTTTCTATGTCATTTATTTCTATTCTAATCTTTATTATTCCCCTCCTGCTGTATTTAGGTCTTATTTGCTGTTCGTTTTCTAACTTCAGTACATGCAAGGTTAAGTTGTGTATTTGAGACTTTTCTTGCTTCTTACAGGCCTATATATAATTGCTATATGCTTCCTTTGTAGGACCACCTTTGCTGACATCCCAAAGGTTTTGGACTGTTATGTTTTCATTTTCATTTGCTTCCATGTACTTTTTTATTTCTTCTTTAATATTCTGGTTGGCCCATTCATTCTTTAGTAGGATGATCTTTAAACTCCATGTATTAGTGTCTTTCCAAAATTTTCTTGTGGTTGACTTCAAATTTCATAACATTGTGGTCTGAAAATATACATGGTATGATCTCAGTCTTTTTGTACTTGTTGAGGGCTTATTCATGACCCAGTATGTGATCTATTCTGGAAAATATTCCATGTGCACTTGAAAAGAATGTGCATTCTGCTGCTTTGGGATGCAAAGCTCTGAATATATCTGTTAAGTCCATATGTTTCAGTCTGTCATTCAAAGTCATTGTTTCCTTGTTGAGCTTCTGCTTAGATGATCTATCCATTGCTGTAAGTAGGCATTAAAGTCCCCTATTATTATTGTATTATTATCAGTGAGTTTCTTTATGATGTTATTAATTGATTTATGTATTTGGGTGCTCCCAAGTTGGGGCATATTTACATTTGTTAGATCTCCTTGATGGATAAGCCTCTTAATTATGATATAATGCCTATCTTCATATCTTGTTATATTATTTGCTTAAAGGTCTAGTTTTTCTGAATATTTCCTTTCACTGCTTTCTGGCCTGCCAAGTTTCAGTGGAAAGAACTGCCGCCAACCTGATCTGTCTCCCCTTGTACGTTAAGGACTTTTTTTCCCTTGCTGCTTTCAGTATTATTTCCTTATCTTTGTATTTTGTGAGTTTGACTATGGTATGACTTGGAAATGGTCGACTTCTGTTGAATTTAATGGGAGTTCTCTGTGCTTCTTGGATTTTGAGGTCTGTGTCCTACCCCAGATTAGGGAAGGTTGAATAAATCTTCTGCCCCTTTATCTCTCTCTTCATCTTCTGTGACTCCTATGATATAGATGTTATTACATTTTTTTAAATTTTTTTATTGTTATGTTAATCACCATATATTACATCATTAGTTTTTGATGCAGTGTTCCATGATTCATTGTTTGTTCATAACACCCAGTGCTCCATGCAGAACGTGCCCTCCTCAATACCCATCACCAGGCTACCCCATCCCCTACCCCCCTCCCCTCTAGAACCCTCAGTTTGTTTTTCAGAGTCCATCATCTCTCATGGTTCGTCTCCCCCTCTGACATACTCCCCTTTTCTTCCTCTCCTGTTATCTTCTTCTTTTTCTTTTTTCTTAAAATATGTTGCATTATTTGTTTCAGAAGTACAGACCTGTGATTCAACAGTCTTGCACAATTCACAGCGCTCACCGTAGCACATACCCTCCCCAATGTCTATCACCCAGCCACCCCATCCCTCCCACCCCCAACCACTCCAGTAACCCTCAGTTTGTTTCCTGAGATTAAGAATTCCTCATATCAGGGAGGTCATGTGATACATGTCTTTCTCTGATTGACTTATTTCACTCAGCATAACACCCTCCAGTTCCATCCACGTCGTTGCAAATGGCAAGATCTCATTCCTTTTGATGGCTGCATAATATTCCATTGTGTATATATACCACTTCTTCTTTATCCATTCATCTGTCGATGGGCATCTTGGCTCTTTCCACAGTTTGGCTATTGTGGACATTGCTGCTATAAACATTGGGGTACACGTACCCCGTCGGGTCCCTACATTTGTATATCTTTGTGGTAAATACCCAGTAGTGCAATTGCTGGATCGAACGGTAGCTCTAATTTCAACTGTTGGAGAACCTCCATACTGTTTTCCAGAGTGGTTGCACCAGCTTGCATTCCCACCAACAGTGTAGGAGGGTTCCCCTTTCTCCACATCCCCGCCCACATCTGTCGTTCCCTGACTTGTTAATTTTAGCCATTCTGACGGGTGTGAGGTGGTATCTCATTGAGGTTTTGATTTGGATTTCCCTGATGCCGAGCGATGTGGAGCACTTTTTCACGTGCCTGTTGGCCATTTGGATGTCTTCTTTGGAGAAATGTCTGTTCATGTCTTCTGCCCATTTCTTGATTGGATTATTTGTTCTCTGGGTGTTGAGTTTGATAAGTTCTTTATGGATTTTGGATACTAGCCCTTTATCTGATATGTCATTTGCAAATATTTTCTCCCATTCTGTCGGTTGTCTTTTGGTTTTGTGGACTGTTTCTTTTGCTGTGCAAAAGCTTTTTATCTTGATGAAATCCCAATAGTTCATTTTTGCCCTGGCTTCCCGTGCCTTTGGCGATGTTTCTAGGAAGCAGTTGCTGCGGCTAAGGTCGAAAAGGTTGCTACCTGTGTTCTCCTTTAGGATTTGGATGGACTCCTGTCTCACGTTGAGGTCTTTCAACCATTTGGAGTCTATTTTTGTGTGTGGTGTAAGGAAATGGTCCGGTTTCATTCTTCTGCACGTGGCTGTCCAATTTTCCCAACACCATTTGTTGAAGAGACTGTCTTTTTGCCATTGGACATTCTTTCCTGCTTTGTCAAAAATAAGTTGACCATAGAGTTGAGGGTCCATTTCTGGGCTCTCGATTCTGTTCCATTGATCGATGTGTCTGTTTTTGTGCCAGTACCATACTGTCTTGATGATGACAGCTTTGTAATAGAGCTGGAAGTCTGGAATTGTGATGCCGCCAGCTTTGCTTTTCTTTTTCAGTATTCCTCTGGCTATTCTGGGTCTCTTCTGGTTCCATACAAATTTTAGGATTATTTGTTCCATTTCTTTGAAAAAAGTGGATGGTATTTTGATGGGGATTGCATTGAATGTGTAGATTGCTCTAGGTAGCATTGACATCTTCACAATGTTGATTCTGCCAATCCATGAGCATGGAACGTTTTTCCATTTCTTTGTGTCTTCTTCAATTTCTTTCATGAGTATTTTATAGTTTTCTGAGTACAGATCCTTTGCCTCTTTGGTTAGATTTATTCCTAGGTATCTAATGGTTTTGGGTGCAATTGTAAATGGGATCGACTCCTTGATTTGTCTCTCTTCTGTCTTGTTGTTGGTGTATAGGAATGCCACTGATTTCTGTGCATTGATTTTATATCCTGCTACTTTACTGAATTCCTGTATGAGTTCTAGCAGTTTTGGGGTGGAGTCTTTTGGGTTTTCCACATACCGTATCATATCATCTGCAAAGAGTGAGAGTTTGACTTCCTCTTTGCCGATTTGGATGCCTTTGATGTCTTTTTGTTGTCTGATTGCTGTGGCTAGGACTTCTAATACTATGTTGAATAGCAGTGGTGAGAGTGGACATCCCTGCCGCGTTCCTGACCTTAGGGGAAAAGCTCTCAGCCTTTCCCCATTGAGAATGATATTCGCTGTAGGTTTTTCATAGATGGCTTTTATGATATTGAGGTATGTACCCTCTATCCCTATACTCTGAAGAGTTTTGATCAAGAAAGGATGTTGTACTTTGTCAAATGCTTCTTCTGCATCTATTGAGAGGATCATATGATTCTTGTTCTTTCTTTTGTTAATGTATCGTATCACGTTGATTGATTTGCGGATGTTGAACCAGCCTTGCAGCCCAGGAATAAATCCCACTTGGTCATGGTGAATAATCCTTTTAATGTACTGTTGGATCCTATTGGCTAGTATTTTGGTGAGAATTTTTGCATCCACGTTCATCAAGGATATTGGTCTGTAATTCTCTTTTTTGATGGGGTCTTTGTCTGGTTTTGGGATCAAGGTAATGCTGGCCTCATAAAATGAGTTTGGAAGTTTCCCTTCCATTTCTATTTTTTGGAACAGTTTCAGGAGAATAGGTATTAATTCTTCTTGAAATGTCTGATAGAATTCCCCTGGGAAGCCATCTGGCCCTGGGCTTTTGTTTCTTGGGAGATTTTTGATGACTGTTTCAATTTCCTTAGTGGTTATCGGTCTGTTCA
Organism: Eumetopias jubatus; assembly: GCF_037043125.1. NCBI lineage: Eukaryota > Metazoa > Chordata > Mammalia > Carnivora > Otariidae > Eumetopias > Eumetopias jubatus. The sequence goes on along the minus strand of NW_028274942.1, from coordinate 407,569 downwards.
GGTTTTCTATTTCTTCCTGGTTCAGTTTTGGTAGTTGATACATCTCTAGGAATGCACCCATTTCTTCCAGGTTATCTAATTTGCTGGCATAGAGTTGCTCATCATATGTTCTTATAATTGTTTGTATTTCTTTGGTGTTGGTTGTGATCTCTCCTCTTTCATTCATGATTTTGTTGATTTGGGTCATTTCTCTTTTCTTTTTGATCAGTCTGGCCAGGGGTTTATCAATCTTGTTAATTCTTTCAAAGAACCAGCTCCTAGTTTCGTTGACCTGTTCTACTGTTCTTTTGGTTTCTAGTTCATTGATTTCTGCTCTGATCTTAATGATTTCTCTTCTCCTGCTAGGTTTAGGCTTTATTTGCTGTTCTTTCTCCAGCTCCTTTAGGTGTAGGGTTAGGTTGTGTATTTGAGACCCTTCTTGTTTCTTGAGAAAGGCTTGTATTGCTATATACTTTCCTCTCAGGACTGCCTTTGCTGTATCCCAAAGATTTTGAACAGCTGTGTTTTCATTTTCATTGGTTTCCATGAATTTTTTTAATTCTTCTTTAATTTCTTGGTTGACCCATTCATTCTTTAGTAGGATGCTCTTTAGCCTCCATGGATTTGAGTTCTTTCCGACTTTCCTCTTGTGGTTGAGTTCTAGTTTCAAAGCATTGTGGTCTGAAAATATGCAGGGAATGATCCCAATCTTTTGGTACCGATTGAGACCTGATTTGTGACCTAGGATGTGATCAATTCTGGAGAATGTTCCATGGGCACTAGAGAAGAATGTGTATTCCGTTGCTTTGGGATGGAATGTTCTGAATATGTCTGTGAAGTCCATTTGGTCCAGTGTGTCATTTAAAGTCTTTATTTCCTTGTTGATCTTTTGCTTAGATGATCTGTCCATTTCAGTCAGGGGGGTGTTAAAGTCCCCCACTATTATTGTATTGTTGTCAACGTGTTTCTTTGCTTTTGTTATTAATCGCCTTATATAATTGCCTGCTCCCATGTTCGGGGCATAGATATTTACAATTGTTAGATCTTCTTGTTGGATAGACCCTTTAAGTAGGATATAGTGTCCTTCCTCATCTCTTATTACAGTCTTTGTTTTAAAATCTAGTTTGTCTGATATAAGGATTGCCACCCCAGCTTTCTTTTGGTGTCCATTAGCATGGTAAATGGTTTTCCACCCCCTCACTTTCAATCTGGGGGTGTCTTGGGGTCTAAAATGAGTCTCTTGCAGACAGCATATGGATGGGTCTTGTTTTTTAATCCAATCTGATAGCCTGTGTCTTTTGATTGGGGCATTTAGCCCATTTACATTCAGGGTAACTATGGAAAGGTGTGAATTTAGTGCCATTGTATTACCTGTAAGGTGACTGTTAACTGTCTGTTGTCTGTGTTCGTTTCTGCTCTTTGCTGCTTTTAGGTTCTCTCTTTGCTTAGAGGACCCCTCTCAATATTTCTTGGAGGGCTGGTTTCGTGTTTGCAAATTCCTTTAGTTTTTGTTTGTTCTGGAAGCTTTTTATCTCTCCTTCTATTTTCAATGATAGCCTAGCTGGATTTGGTATTCTTGGCTGCATATTTTTCTCGTTTAGTGCTCTGAAGATATCTTGCCAGTCCTTTCTGGCCTGCCAGGTCTCTGTGGATAGGTCTGTTGCCAATCTAATGTTTCTACCATTGTAGGTTACATATCTCTTCTCCCGAGCTGCTTTCAGGATTTTCTCTTTGTCTCTGAGACTCGTAAGTTTTACTATTAGATGTCGGGGTGTTGACCTATTATTATTGATTTTGAGAGGGGTTCTCTGTGCCTCCTGGATTTTAATGCCTGTTTCCTTCCTCACATTAGGGAAGTTCTCTGCTATAATTTGCTCCAATATACCTTCTGCCCCTCTCTCTCTCTCTTCTTCTTCTGGGATCCCAATTATTCTAATGTTGTTTCGTCTTATCGTATCACTTATCTCTCGAATTCTGCCCTCGTGATCCTGTAGTTGTTTCTCTCTCTTTTTCTCAGCCTCTTTATTTTCCATCATTTGATCTTCTATATCGCTGATTCTCTCTTCTGCCTCATTTATCCTAGCATTTAGTGCCCCCATTTTTTTTAAAGATTTTATTTATTTATTCGAGAGAGAGAGAATGAGAGATAGAGAGCATGAGAGGGGGGAGGGTCAGAGGGAGAAGCAGACTCCCTGCTGAGCAGGGAGCCCGATGTGGGACTCGATCCCGGGGCTCCAGGATCATGACCTGAGCCGAAGGCAGTCGCTTAACCAACTGAGCCACCCAGGCGCCCCTAGTGCCCCCATTTTTGATTGCACCTCATCAATAGCCTTTTTGATTTCGATTTGGTTAGATTTTAGTTCTTTTATTTCTCCAGAAAGGGTTTCTCTAATAACTTCCACGCTTTTTTCAAGCCCAGCTAGTATCTTTAAAGTCATGATTCTGAACTCTAGGTCCGACATTGTACTAATGTCCGTATTGAGTAGGTCCCTGGCTGACGGTACTACCTCTTGTTCTTTTTGCTGAGGTGATTTCTTTCGTCTTGTCATTTTGTCCAGAGGAGAATAGATGAATGAGAGAACAAAATGCTAACAGGTTTACAATGTCCCCAGCAAATATACTGTATACAAATCAGAAAAGACCTGAAACCAGGGGAAAAGAAAGGGAAAGAAAGAAAAAAGAAAGAGAGAAAAAAAAGATAAAAACAAAAACAAAACAATACAAAAAAAGCAGAATATGATCCAATATGATCAGGCTAGTGCATAGATCAGTGCCACACACTAGATTTTGGGCGTATTTTGGTCTGTTAGAAAAAAGTGCCTCCTAAAATTTTAAAGGAAGAAAGACATATATGTACAAAATAAGGGTTGATACAATGAAGGGATGGAAGATGACTGTAAAGATGAAAATTATAAAAGATCTTATAAAAGGACTTGGTAAGATAAGTTGTTTGAAAAAGGAAAGAAGTTTTAAGAAAAAAAAAAGAAAAAGGGAGAGAATGTGATCAGGCAGGAGACAAGAACAAAGCCATACACTAGTGATTTAGGGTATATTTTGATCTGTTAGAAGAAACTATACCTCAAAATTTTAAAGAGAGAACAACTTATATATATATGCCAAAAATAAGGGTAACTACTATGAAGGGATAAAATATGACTCTAAAAATGAAAAATAAAAAATGTTTTTTTTTTTTAAAAGGGGATTGATAAGATGTTGGTTGAAAAAGGGAAAGAGAAAAATTAAAAAAAAGTCAACAAAAATTAACTTTGATGAAATAATGAATCATGGTAAAAAAAAAAAAAAAGCCATGAATCTATGTGCAGTATTCCCCTAGCGCTGGAGTTCTCCCATTCTCCTTGATCGATCAACTTGGTCTTGGCTTGCTGGCTGTTTGTGCTGAAATTCTGGGGGAGGGGCCTGTTGCTGTGGTTTCCAAATGTCTTTGCCGGAGGCAGAATGGCCCCGCCCTTGTCGGTCTGGGCTAAGGAAGCTGCTCCGGTTTGCTCTCAGGAGCTTTTGTTCCCTGCAAGCTCTTGGTACGGCTTTGGAGGACCAGGGCAGAAAGGGTGGCCTCCCAATCTCCACCCGGAGGAGCGGAGAACTCGGGGTCCCGCTCCCCAGTGTGCCCCCAGAGAAAAGCAGTCACTTCCGTGTCCCCGGTCTCCGGCCGCACTCTGTGCTCACCCGGCCTGTGATCGAGCGTTGCTATCTCTGGCACCCAACCCCGCGCGGAGTCTCCAAACCCAGCAGATCCCTGCAGTGCGCTCCCGCACCGCTCCTCCCCGGGAAGGAAGGGGAGTCTCCCCGGATCTGCTGCTTGTTGGGTCCCTGCTGGAGGAGCCGTGCCCCGACTGGGCCGCAGATCACAGTTTATGGCAACCCCGAGCTGAGAGCCCGCGACTCTGCTCCGTCTCTGCAGTCGGCTTCCCCGCTCTGATCCCTGGGAGCTCTGGCGCACTCAGGCACCCCCGGTCTCTCTGTGACCCCAAGGGTCCTGAGACCACACTGTCCCGGGAGGATTCCACCCCCCGCTTAGCCACTGCAGCGACGTCCCTCCGCCAAGCCAACTTCTAAAAGGTCCGATTTTGTGCTCCGCGGCTCTATCACTTGCCAGAAGCGGCTGGCGGAGGCCCCTCCCCCGCCGTCTATCCTCCTGAATATCGCCTCGGATTCACTTCTCCGCACGCCCTACCTTCCAGTAAATGGTCGCTTCTCTGTTCAGAGAGTTGTTGCTACTCTCCTGTTCGATCTCCTGTTGACTTCGTAGGTGTTCAGAATGGTTTTGATCCCTATTCAGCTGAATTCCTGAGACCAGACGAAATCTAGGTCTCCTACTCCTCTGCCATCTTGCCAATAAGTCTAAATGTTATTACATTTTAATAAAATGCTTAGTTTCCCAAATCTATCTTCATGGTCCATTAGCTTTCCTTCCCTCTTCTTTGCGGCTTCCTTATTTTCCATAATTTTACCTTCTATATCACTGATCACTCCTCTAATTCATCCATCCTCATTTTTATGGCCTCCACTTGGGACAGCATCTCAGTTATAGCATTTTCAATTTTGGCCTGACTAGATTTTAGTTCTTTTATCTGCAGTATGGGATTCTTTAGTGTCTTCTATGCATTTTTCAAGCACAGCTAATATCCTTATAATCACTTTTAAATTCTAGTTCAGACATCTTACTGTTATCTGTGTTGATTAAATACCTGTGAGTATGACCTCCTGTTCTTTCTTTTGGGGGTAACTTCTGTGTCTAGTCATTTTGTCCAGGAAAGAAAAGAAGAAAGAATAAGAAAACAACAACAACAACAAAACATTAGATCCTGAGTGTGTTTTGGTCTGCTTGTTAAACTGGATCCCGAAAGAAAGAAAGAAAGAAAGAAAGAAAGAAAGAAAGAAAGAAAGAAAATACAATGAAAGGACACACAAAAAATTAATATATATGTATATAAAGTATGCATATATAAATAATTTTTTAAAAAATTTAAAAAGGAATTGAAAAAATAATAAATGAAAAAAATTAATAATACTAAAGAATAAAATTACAAAGGAGGCTAGATACTATTTTCTCCTAGAGCTGAATCTTTGCAGCTCTCTCTGGTCAGCAAACTTTGTGCAAGCGATTTCTTTGTCCGGGTCTTCTGGGGGAGGGGCCTCTTACACTAATTCTCAGGTGGACTTTTCCTAGTAGAAATGTGCCTCCAGGTTGCAGGGAGGCAGGGACTGGTGTAAGTGGCTTCAGACACCACTAGGTGGCTCTGTTTTGCTTCCTGAAGTCTGAGCCCTGATGGGCAGGAGAATATGGCAATGTCCCGCTCTCTAGCCCCAGAGCTGAAAATTCCCATCACTAACTCCTCAATGAGCCCTCACAGAAGAGCAATCAATCACTCTTGTCTCCCCAGTTTCTGTCAGAACCCTGTGTTCAACCTGTGTGTGTCTGAGCTTTTTTATCTCAAGTATAGACTGACTTTCAAAACCAAATTTTAGGGAATCCCATGGCGTGGACCCAAGCTGTTCCTCCTGGGGAGAGTCTTACCAAGCTTCTGTCCTTTGCATGACCAGTCCCAGGAGAGCAGTCACACAGCCGCACACTGGTTGGCAGTTTATGGCAATACAGAGCGGATAGCTGGCACCTAGACTTGCTGTTCTCAGCTGGCGTCCAAACTCCTATGCCTGGGAACAGTATAGTATTTAGGTGTCACACATTCTTATGACCCAAGGGATCCCCAGGCCATGGTATAACACCCAGTATTCCATAGGGTAGTTCTATTTTTAACGTTATGAGGAACGTCTGTCCTATTTTCCAGAGTGACTGTCCTAGTTTGCATACCCACCAACGGTGCAAAAGGGTTCCTCCTTTCTCCAGATCCTTGCTAACATCTGTCATTTTCTGAGTTGTTAATTTTAGCTCTTCTGACAGGTGTGAGGTGGTATCTCATTGTGGTTCTGATTTGTATTTCCTAATGATGAGTTGATGTTGAGCATTTTTCATGGTTGCCATTTGTATATCTTCTTTGGAGTAGTGTCGGTTCATGTTTCTGCCCATTTCCTTAACTGGATTATTTATTCTAGGGCTATTGATTTTGATGAGTTCTTTATAGATTCTGGATACTAGACCTTTATGTGATATGTCATTTGTGAGTATCTTCTCCCATTCCATAGGCTGCCTTTTAGTTTTCAGCATTGTTACTTTCACTGTGCAGAAGCTTTTTATCTTGATGAAGCCCAATAGTTCATTTTTGCTTTGGTTTCCCTTGCCTCAGGTGACATGTCTAGTAAGAAGTTGCTATGGCCAAGGTGAAAGAGGTTGCTGTATGTGTTCCCCTCTAGGATTTTGATGGGTTTCTGTCACACATTTAGGCCTTTCATCCATTTTGAGTTTATCTTTGTGTATGGTGTAAGAGAATGGTCCAGTTTCATTCTTCTGCATGTGGTTGCCTAGTTTCCCCAGCATGATTTGTTGAAGAGATTCTCTTTTTTCCATTGGACATTCTTTCCTGCTTTGTTGAAGATTAGTTGACCATGGAGTCGAGGGTCTACTTCCGGGTTCTCTATTCTGTTCCACTGATCTATGTGTCTGTTTTTGTGCCACTACCATACTGTCTTGAGGGTTACAGCTTGCAATACAGCTTGAAGTCTGGCACTGTGGTGACACCAGCTTTGGTTTTCTTTTTCAACATTCCTTTCGCCATTCAGGGTCTTTTCTGGTTCTATACAAACTTTAGGATTATTTGTTCTAGCTCTGTGAAAAATGCTGGTGTTCAGTTAGAATGGCAAAACCTAACAAGACAGGAAACACCAAGTGTTGGTGAGGATGTAGAGAAAGGGGAACCCTCTTACACTATTGGCGGGAATGCAAACTGGTACAGCCACTATGGAAAACAGTATGGAGGTTCCTCAAGATGTTAAAAATAGAGGTACCTATGACCCAGCAATTGCACTAGTCGGTATTTACCCCAAAGATACAGATGTAGTGAAAAGAAGGGGCACCTGCACCCCAATGTTCATAGCAGCAATGTCCCTGATAGACAAACTGTGGAAGGAGCTGAGATGTCCTTGAACCGAGGAATGGATAAAGAAGATGTGGTATATATATACAATGGAATATTACTCAGCCATCAGAAAAGATGACTCCCTACCATTTGTATCGACATGGATGGGACTAGAGGGTATTATGCTAAGTGAAATAAGTCAAGCAGAGAAAGACAATTATCATATGGTTTCACTCATACGTGGAACAAAAGGAATAGTGCGGAGCACCACAGGGGAAGGGAGGGAAAAATGAATGGTAAGAAATCAGAGAGGGAGACAAACCATGAGAGAATCTTGACTCTGGGAAACAAACTGAGTGTTACAGAAGGGAGGGAGTGGAGGAAGGGGTAACTGGGTGATGATTAAAGGAGGGCATGTGATGTGAGGAACACTGGGTGTTAGACACAACTAATGACTCTTTGAACACTACATCAAAAACTAATGACGTACTATATGTTGGCTAACTGAACATAATAATAAAAAAAGAAAAATGCTGGTGTTAGTTTGATCGGGATTGCATTAAATATGTAGATTGCTTTGGGTAGCATAAACATTTTAACAATATTTGCTCTTGCAATCCATGAGCATGAAATACTTTTTTCATTTCTTTGTGTCTTCCTCAATTTCTTTCACAAGTGTTCTATAGTTTTCAGAGTACAGATGTGTTACCCTCTTTGGTTCGGTTTCTTCCTAGGTATCTTATGGTTTTGGGTGCAATTTTAAATAGGATTAATTACTTGATGTATTCTGCTGCTGCTTCATTATTGGTGTATAGAAATGCAACAGATTTCTGTGTGTTGATTTTATATCCTGCAACTTTGCTAAATTCCTGTATCGGTTCTAGCAATTTTTGGTGGAGTCTTTTATGTTTTCTATATACAGTATCATGTCATCTGCAAAGAGTGAAATTTTGACTTCTTCCTTGCCAATTTGGATGCTTTTTACTTCTTTTTTGTTGTCTGATTGCTGAAGCTATGACTTCCGATACTATGTTGAAAAACAATGGTGAGAGAGGACATACTGTTATGTTCCTGACCTTAGGGAAAAAACTCTCAGTTTTTCCCCGTTGAGGCTGGTATTAGCTGTGGGTCTTTCATATATGGCATTATGATGTTGTGGTATATTCCCTCTATACCTACTTTGTTGAGGGTTTTTAACAAGAAAGGAGGTTGCATTTTGTCAAATGCTTTTTCTGCATCTATTTAGAGGATCATATGTTTCTTATCCTTTCTTTTCTTAATGTGATGTATCACATTGATTGTTTTGTGGATGTTGAACCACCTCTGAAACCCAGGAATAATCCCACTTGAGCATGGTGAATAATCCACTTAATATACTGTTGGAATCAATCAGCTAGTATTTTGGTGAGAATTGTTGCATCCATGTTCATCAGGGATATTGGTTTGTAGTTCCTTTTGGTGGGATCTTCGTTTCGTTTGGGAATGAAGATAATGCCGGCCTTGTAGAATGAGTTTACTAGTGTTCCTTTCCATTTTTAATTTTTGGAGCAACTTCAGAAGAATAGATATTAATTGTTTTTAAATGTTTAGTAGAATTCCCCTGGGAAGCCATCTGGCCCTGGACTCGTTTGTTGAGAGATTTTTGATTACTGATTGTGGGAATTCATTGTTCCTGGCTAGAGAGGATTGAATAAACACATACCTTCCTGGATGAGACTAGTTGAGAAGCAAAGAAGGAGTATCTGGAAAACGGGGCCCCCTGTAAGGTTTCTGGGCTGAAAACAGCCAGATTCTCATTGCAGCTCAATGCACTCATCCAGGGAGTAAATGCTTGACTTAGGAGAAACATTTAGTTTTGGAGGTCACGCACTCCATGTACTCACTGTCTGCACACCCATCATGAACACAGCTTGTTCTATTCACACAATACTCCCTATGCCACTGCCTTGATTAATACAGCTTCACATTCCTTCTTGTTTTTCTTATTCCCTTGTTGTATTGATAACATTCACAATAAAGGTGGAGGCAGGGTCTGGCTTGGGCCCTTTCGCCACTACAGCAGCTGGTCCCCAGGCCCTCTCCTTTATCCTACTAAGGTGCCTGGAGTAATCTTTTCATTCACCGCCTCAGGGTTTGCTGGCCAAACCCAACAACTGATTAAATTTCTTTCCTGGTTATGCATCTGTTCAAATTTTCTATTTCTGCCTGTTTCAGTTTTGGTAGTTTATATGTTTCTAGGAATTTTTCCATTTTTTTCCAGATTGCCCAATTCGTTGGCATGTGATTGCTCAAAATATTCTCTTATAATTGTATTTCTGTGGTGTTGGTTGTGATCTCTCCTCTCTCATTAGTGCTTTTATTTATTTGAAATCCCTTCTCTTTTCTTTTTGATAAGTCTAAGGGTCTATCATTTTTTTATGTTCAATTAGCCAACATATAATACATCATTAGTTTTTTATGTAGTGTTCAACGATCCATTAGTTGCGTATGACGTCCAGTGCTCATCACAGCACATTTTTCCCATTCAGCACAATTTCCTGCCACTCTCTTCTGGACTGCCAGCTTTCAGTGGACAAGTCTGCTGCTAATCTTATGTGTCTACCCTTGTAGGTTAAGGACTTTTTGTCCCTAGCTGTTTTCAGAATTTTCTCTTTATCTTTGTATTTTTCAAGTTTCACTGTGATATGTTTTGGTGCTGACCTGTTTTTGTTGAACTTTGAGAACTTGAGGAGAGTTTTCTATGCCTCTTGGTCTTAAATGCCTTTTTTCTTCTCCAGATTAGGAAGCTCTAAGCCATCATTTGCTAAAAACAAACAAACAAACAAACAAACAAAACAAAAAACAAAAAACAAACCTTCCCCAATCTTATTTTCCTGGCACTCCTATGATATGGATATTATTGCAATTTGTGAAATCGCTGAGTTCTCTAGGTCTTCCTACATGATCTAAGAGTTTTCTTTCCCTCTTTTCAGCTTCACTATTTGCCATAATTTTATCTTGTGTATCACCTATCAATTCCTCTGCCTCTTCCATCATCTTTGTGATTTCATCTGGTCAGTTTTGTATCTCAGTTATAGCATTTTTTATTTGGAACTGACTAGTTTTGGGGACTTTTATCTCTGCAGCCAGGGTTTCTCTGGTGTTTCCTATGCTTGTTTCAAGCCCAGCTAGAATTCTTATGACTGTTATTCTAAATTCTTATTCAGATAAATTGCTTAAGTCTGTTTTGAGCAAGTCCCTGGCTGTGGTTTCTTCTGGATCTTTCTTTGGGTGAGAATTCCTCTGTCTTGTCATTTTGACTATGGTTCTGTCTTTTGCGTATTGTGAAAGCTTGTTGTTTCCTGCTCCTAATAGCAACACTATATTAAGCACTGTCTAGGGACTCAAGAAGTGTTCCTGTGCTGTGTGCTGTGTGCTGTGCGCACTATAATGTTGCGTTTCGGCTGTTCTTTCCCACAGGCTAGTCCTCTGCAGATTTTCTCTTTGCTTGCAGTGGGGAGTTTTTGGACCTTTAACTAGGTGTGCTTTGGTTTGTTTGTTAAGATAAACCTGCAATAAAAAAAAAAACAAAAAACAGAAAGAAAAAAGCCTGATCCGAGAAAAGAAACAAGAAAGGAAACAGATAAACAAAAATATATAAACTAATTGTGAAGAAAAAGAAAGAAGGGGAAAAAAAGAAAGGGAAAAAATTATTCCAAAAAAATGAGAAAAGGAAACAAACGAGCCAAAAAATGAACAAAAAACTATAACCTGATGCCAAACGGGGCGTGGCGGGGGGAAGCTTAAAAAAGAAGAAAACATAAAAAAGCCAGGTCCTCTTTCCACTGCAACTGAGTTTGATGCTTTGGAGCACTCTTTGATCAGTAGGCTCAATGTATGTGGAGGGCCTGTGTTGGTCTTCGGAGGGAGAGACCTGTATCACTGCCTCCCAGTCAGACCTGTCCTTGTAAAGATTCCCCTGCCAGGCCTGGGGTGTGCCTGGGAGGGGGGCAGCGTTTGGTGTAAGTGACTCCAGCCTCTGCTGAAGACACTGTGTTTCTTCTCACTGAAGTCCGAATGTGCTGGTGGGCAGGGGAATAGAAAATGGAGTCACCCACCCTCTCGTCCCTAGGGAAGGGAATTAGCAGCTGCTGATCAACAAGAGGACCTCACAGAAAAGTGAACAGTCTTCTCTCCTATGTACCAGGTTTTCATCAGATTACTTCCCTCAACCTGTCTGTGCCTGGCCATCAGCACACACAGTGACACAGTTCTCTTGTGTTTTATCTCTGGCTAACAGCTGGGATTCTTTTTTTTTTTTTTAATTCAATTGGCCAACATATATAATACATCATGAGTTTCAGAGGTAGTGTTCAATAATTCACCAGTTGCATATAACACACAGTACTCATCACGGCATGTGCCCTCCTTAATGCCCATTACACAGTTACCTGACCCCCCACCCACCACACCTGCCACAACCCTCAGTTTGTTTCCCAGAGTTAAGAGTCTCTCACAGTTTTGTCTCCCTCTGATTTCTTGCCATTCAGTTTTCCCTCCCCTACCTTTTGATCCTCTGCACTATTTCTTATATTCCACAAATGAGTGAAACCATATAATAATAGTCTTTCTCTCATTGACTTATTTCACTTAGCATAATACCCTCCGGTTCCATCCGTGTCAATGTAAATGGTAAGGATTCATCCTCTCTGATGGCTGAGTAATATTCCATTGTGTCTATGAACCACGTCTCCTTTATCCATTCATCTGTCAAAGGACATCTTGGCTCCTTCCATAGTTTGGCTATTGTGGACATTGCTGCTATGAACATTGGGGTGCATGTGCCCCTTCTTTTCATGACTTCTAGATATTTGGGTTAAATACCCAGTAGTGCTATTGCTGGGTTGTAAGGTAGCTCTATTTTTAACATCCTGAGGAACTTCCATACTGTTTTCCAGAGTGACAGTACCAGCTTGAATTCCCACCAACAGTGTAAGAGGGTTCCCCCTTCGCCACAACCTTGCCAACATTTGTTGTTCCATGTCTTGTTAATTTTAGCCATTCTGACTGGTGTAAATTGGTATCTCATTGTGGTTTTGATTTGTATTTCCTTGATGCCAAGTGATGTGGAGCATTTTTTTCATGTGTGCACTGACCAGTTTTATGTCTACTTTGGAGAAGTGTCTGTTCATGACTTTGGGCCATTCCTTTACTGAATTAATTGTGTTTTACAGGTTGAGTTTGAGAAGTTCTTCTTAGGTCGTGGATACCAGCCCTTCATCTATAATGTCATTTGGAAATATCTTCTCCCATTCCGTGGGTTGCCTTTTAGTTTTGTTGACTGTTTCCTTTCCTGTGCAGAGGATTTCTATATTGAGGAAGTACCCATAGTTCATTTTTGCTTTTGTTTTCCTGGCCTTTAGAGCTCTGTCTTGCAAGAAGTTGCTGAGGATGAGATTGAAGAGGCTGCTGCCTGTGTTCTCCTCTAGGATTTTGATGGATTCCTGTCTCACATTGCGGTCTTTCATCCATTATGAGTTTAACTTTGTGTATGGTGTAAGAGAATGGTCCAGTTTCATTCTTCTGCATGTGACTATCCAATCTTCCCAGCACCAGTTATTGAAGAGAGTGTTTTTTTTCTATTGGATATTCTTCCCTTCTTTCTTGAAGACCATAGAGTTGAGGGTACATTTTTGGAGACTCTGTTCGGTTTGGCTGATCTATGGTCTGATTTGTTTGTTTGTTTGTTTGTTTGTTTTGCCAGTACCCTGCTGTCTTGATGATCACAGCTTTGTCATATAGCTTGAAGTCAGGCACTGTGATGCCCCCAGCTTTGGTTCTCATTTTCAGCATTCCCCTCCTGATTCAGGGTTTTGTCTGATTCCATACAAATTTTAGGACTGTTTCTTCCAGCTCTGAAAACTTTCCCTGGTAGTTTGATAGGGATTGCATTGCATGTGTAGATTGCTCTGGGCAGCATAGTCATTTTCACAATGTTTATTCTTCCAATCCGTGAGCATGGATTGTTTTTCCATCTCTTTGTGTCTTCCTCAATTTCTTTCATAAGTATTCTGTAAGTTTCTGTTATACAGATCCTTTACATCTTTGGTTAGGTTGATTCCTAGGTATCTTATGGTTTTGGGTGCAATTGTAAATGGGATCGATTCCTTAATTTCTCTTTCTTCAGTCACATTGTTCGTGTATAGAAATGCAACTGATTTCTGTGCATTGATTTTGTAGCCTGCCATGTTGCTGAATTGCTGTACGAGTTCTAGCAATTTGGGGGTGGAGTCTTTGGGGTTTTCCACATAAAGTATCATGTCATCTGCGAAGAGAGAGAGTTTGACTCCTTCTTTGCCAATTTGAATGCCTTTTATTTCTTTTTGTTGTCTGATTGCTGAGGCTAGGACTTCTAGTACTATGGTGAACAATAGTGGTGAGAGTGGGTATCCCTGTCGTGTGCCTCACCTTAAGGGAAAAGCTCTCAGTTCTTCCCCATTGAGAATGATATTCACTCTGGGCTTCTCACAGATGGCTTTTATGATATTGAGATATGTTCCCTCTATCCCTAACCTTTGAAGAGTTTTAATCAGGAAAAGATGCTATAATTTGTCAAATGCTTTCTCTGCATCCATTGAGAGGATCATATAGGTCCTTGTCTCCTCTTCTTATTAATGTGCTCTATCATGTTGATTGATCTGCAAATCTTGAGCCACCCTTTCATCCCAGGAATAATCCCACCTTGTCCTGGTGAATATTCCTTTTAATGTCCTGTTGGACACTACTGACTATTATCTCGTTGAGTATTTTGGCATCTATATTCATCAGGGATATTGGTCCGTAATTCTCCTTTTTGGTGGGGTCCTTGCCTGGTTTGGGGATTAAGGTAATGCCAAGGGAGAACAAAGCATGGGCCCAAGGCGCCTCTCGACTCAACTCTTGTTTCCCCGACGCTAGGCCGTCTGCCCCATGCGTGCGTTTGGTCCTGTGTGCCAGCCACCCAACTCAGAGGAATGAAAGTGTAGAGAAGCCATGCGTCAGCAAAGAGCGCCCTTCCTGAGCGCGAACTTCATCCGTTGTGTGCCTTTGCGAAAGCATGAGAAATGGGGCCGAAACCCAACGCTGACTGGGAAACAGGCCTGTAAGGAGGGCTGCTCTCGGCTCACCTCTTGTCTTCGGAGGTTAGCACTGCTGTACAACCGTGGGCCTGGGTGCCTCGGTACCGTACCAGGCCGTTAACACAAAGGAGCGGTGCTGTAGAGTTACTGGCCTTGGCTAACACTGCGGTTCCCGAAGCGGGAGGAACGGTTCAGTGTACGCCTGTGGGAGACTGGGGAGAGGGTCCAATACGCGCAACCGGGGGAGAAACAGGGTCGCGCAGGAGGCCGCTGTCAACTCACCTCTTGTTCCGTGAGGCTACTACAGTCGCCCCGTGTGTGCGTGCAGGCTTCCAAGCAGCCACCTAAAGGCGACGGAACAAGCTGTAGAGAGTCCGTGCCTCACCTGACAAACCCCTTTCCTGAGATTGGAAGCATTTTGTTGTGGGCGTGCGTGAGAGCACTTGCAAGGGCGTCGCAACCCTAAATCCGAGTGAGACTCGGGCTGGGGCAGAAGGCAGCACACGATTCCCCGCTTCTTCCATGAGGCCAGCTCTGCGGCGCCACGTTGGCGTGGAAGTCTAATCGGCTAGCACACATACTAACTCAAGGCAGCAACCGTGTAGGGAAACCGTGCTTTAGCTACCGTCGACCTCTCTGAGGGAGGAAGCAGTTGACGGCCTACCGTGGCTGAGAGCCTGGGGAACGGGTTCCACCCATAAAGGCGAAGGGAGGAGAAAGAGGCCGGTGCCGGAGGCCCCTCTCGCCTCTGCTCTTGCCACCCGAAGCTAACACCGCCGCTCCGTGTGTGCCTGGAACGCTCAGGGCTCGACACCGGCTGGGAAGGAAGAAGCCTGGAAGGAATCCCGGCTCCAACTCACAGCGCCACTTCAGAACGTGGCCGCATGTTCAAGCGCGCTTGGGTGCGCCCTGGCGGGTGGGTCCGAGCAGAATGCCGAGGGAGGAAAGAGGCGTGGGCAGAAGGCACCTCTCGACTCAACTCTGCTTTCGGGAAGCTAGGTGTTTTGCCCCGTGTGCGCGAGTAGACCTAGAGCCACCCACCTACGTAAAGGCACAACACTGTGGAGAACCCGTGACTCAGCAAGCGTCGCCCTGCCACAGCGTGAACTTCACCTGGTGTGGGTTTTGGTGAGAGCATGAGACATGGGACCTCAAGGCAACTCCGAGCGGGAAACGCGTCTCTGCCAGTGAGTGCAAAGGCGTATTCTGAGTGAGACTCCGGCCGCGGCGGACGGCAGAACACGACTCCCCACTTGGTTTACGAAGCTCCCACTACGGCCCCCCTTTCCGTGTGAGTTCGTTGCTAGCGTACTAAGTCGGAGCCACGGCAGTGTAGCGAAACCGTGCTTCAGCTACCGTCGACCTTTCTGAGGGAAGAAGCAGCTACCGTGTCCCGTGGGGGGAGAGCCTGGGGAACCGGCGAAGGAGAACAGGCCCGCGCAGAAGGCACCTACGAGGACTCCGCTCTTGCGACCCGAAGCTACCGCTACTGCTCCCTGGGTGTTTGGAACGCTCAGTGCTAACACGGACTTGGAAGAAACAAGCTGTGAAAGAAGCCCAGCTTGGCAACATTTCCATCTGTGCTTGTGTGCCAACCTGGGAAATGGGTCCCAGCCGAACTCCAAGGGAGAACAAAGCATGGGCCCAAGGCGCCTCTCGACTCAACTCTTGTTTCCCCGACGCTAGGCCGTCTGCCCCATGCGTGCGTTTGGTCCTGTGTGCCAGCCACCCAACTCAGAGGAATGAAAGTGTAGAGAAACCCTCTCTCAATGAACATCTTCTTTGATGAACAGAGAAACATTTTCCAATGAATGTATGGAAGCCTAAGGAAAGTGCTGTATATTTAATTCTAAGAAAGAATGCCATATAGAAACCATCTTTCAACTCACATCTTCCGTTATGAAGATGGAGGCACATGCAAGTGTTTGTGAAAGCGTAAGCAAAATGCTATATACTTAATTCCAAGAAACAAGTCTGTGTAGATAGAATGCAACTTCGAACTAATACCTTGACTTATGAAGATACAGGCGTTTTCAAATATGTGTGTTGAAAGTTAAACAAAGTGCCATAAACTTAACTCTAAGAAACAATACTGTAGAGAAACCATCCCTTACCTAACATGTTCTTTCCAGAAGATAGAAGTATTATCAAAAGTGTGTCTGAAACATAAGGAAAAGTGAAATGTACTTAACTCAGAGGACCAAGTCTGTAAAGAGTGCAAATTTGAACTAATATCTTGTTCCATGGAGATAACAGAGTTTTCAGATATATGTAGGGAAGCTTAAGGAAAGTGACATAAACGTAACTCTAAGGAACAACATGGGAGAGAAACCAAATTTCAACTAACATCTCTCCTGAAGATGGAAGCATGTTGAAAGGGTGTGTTAGAGTGTAAAGGTAGTGCCATATTATTAGTCTAAAAAACAAGTCTGTGTAGAATTCATCTTTCCACAAAATCTTGTTTCATGTAGATCAAAGTGATTTCAAATGTACGTGTGGAAGCCCAGGCAAAGTGCCAAATACTTAATTTTAAGAAAGAGTACTGTAGAAAAAACGGTGTTCAATGAATCCCTTCTCTACTGAAGACGGAAGCACATTCAAAAGTATGTGTGATAGCACAAGGAAAGTGCGATGGACGTAACTCTGAAGCAACACGGTAAAAGAAACCATGTTTAAACTAAATAATTTCAGGAAGACATGTATTTTCAAAACAGTGTGAAACAACCCTGGGCACGGATTCGATACAAAACTCAGAGGGAGAAACAACACCGTGCAGAGGTCACCTCCTGACTCACCTCTTCCTGAAGCTTGCACTAACGATCCATGTGTGCTTTGAATGCTAAGTGCTCGACACTTGGAAGAAACAAACCTGGGAGGAACACGAACATCAGCTCACACCGTCTCTCCACAGGGTGGCAGCATTTGGCAGTATGCTTGTGTGAAAACCTGGGGAATGGATCCCATCCACAATTCCGAGGGAGAACTGGGACCATGCCAGAGGCAATCTCGATTCAGCTCTTCTTTCGGGAAGCAATGCTGCTGCCCTGAATGGGCGTGTACTTCTAAGTGCCATCCACCTAATGCAAAGGAACAAAATTGTAGAGAACCCGTGCCTCAGCAAAGATAGCCCTTCTTGAACATGGAATTCATCTGTTGTGTGCTTCTGTGAGAGCACGGAAAAATGGGACCCAAAGGTAATTCCTGGTGAGAAAAAGGACTCTGAGGAAGGCTGCTCTTGACTCACCTGTTGTTTTAGGAAGTTACCACTGCTGTACCTCGTGTGCCTGGATGCATAGGCACCAGGCTACTAACACAAAGAATCAATACTGCAGAGTTACCAAGCTTCAGCTAACATCGCCATTCCTGAAGTTGGAAGAATTTTGCAGTGTCCGAGGTTGAGAGCCTGGGGAACGGGTCCCATGTGGGAAATCGAGTGAGAAAAAGGATCGTGCAGAAGGCAGCTCTCACTCACATCTTGTTTCATGAGGCTAGTACCATGGCCCTGTGTGTGCATGCAGGCCAAAAGCCAACCACCTAACTCAAAAAGACAACACTGTAGAGAATCCGTTCTTCAGCTTAAATAGCCTTTGCTGAGAGTGGAAGCATATTGCTGTGTGCGTGCGTGAGAGATCTGCAAGTGAGTCCGAAACCATATTCCGAGTGAGACTCAGGCTGGGGCAGAAGGCAGAAAACGACTCCCCACTTGTTTCGTGAAGACAGCACTGCGGCCCCACTTTGGCAAGGAAGTCTAATTGCTAGCGTACTAACTTGAAGAAACAACACAGTAGAGGGACCGTATTTTAGCTAGCATCGCTGTTCCAGAGGGTGGAAACATTTTTAGTGTGTGTGCATGAGCCCGGAAATGATCCATAAATCACTCCGCGAGAGAAACGACTTCGTGCAGAAGGCACCTCTCGAATCAGCTCTAGTTTCGTGAAGCTAGCACTCCACCTGCATGTGTGCGTGGAGGTCTAAGTTCCAGTACCTCGCTCGAAGGAATTACACTGTAGAGAAACCGTGCTTTAGCTACCGTCGACCTCTCTGTGGGCGAAAGCAGTTTACAAGGTACCATATGGAGAGCCTGGGGAACGAGTTCCATACGTAAAACCGAGGCAGAAGCAGACAGTGCGGAAGGAACCTCTTGACCCAGCTCTTGCTACCTGAAGCTAACACTACTGATCCATGTGTGCTTGGAACGCAAAGTGCTCAGCCCTGACTTGGAATAAAGAAGCCTGTGAAGAATCCTAGCTTCAGCTCACTTCACCTCTCCACAGGGTGGCAGCATTTTGAACTGTGCTTGTGTGCAAACCTGGGGAATGGGTCCCAGCGTAATTACGAGGGAAAATAAGCATTGGCCAAAGGCACCTATCGACTGAACTCATGTTTCAGGAATCTAGGTCTGTTGCCCCCTGTGGGCATGTAGTCCTAAGTGCCATCCACCTAACTCAAAGGAACAAAACACTAGAGAACCCGTGCCTTAGCAAAGATCACCCTTCCTGAGCGTGAACTTCGTCTGTTGTGTGATTTTGTGAAAGCATGAGAAATCGGACCTAAACGTAACACTGAGAAACAGACCTGTAAAGAAGGCTGCTCTTGACTCACCACTTGTTTTAGGAGGTTAGCACTGCTATACCCTGTGTGTCTGGATGCCTAGGTGCAGGCTACTAAGTCAAAGAATCAAAGCTGTACAGTTACCAAGCTTTAGCTAACATTGCCGTTCTTGAAGCTGGACAAATTTTACAGTGTTCGTGTATGAGAGACCGGGGAACGGGTCCCATACGAGAAATCGAGTGAGAAACAGGATCGTGCAGAAGGCAGCTCTCACTCACCTCTTGTTTCATGAGGCTAGTCGTGTGGCTCTGTGTGTGCGTGCAGGCGTAAAGCCAGCCACATCACTCGAAAAGAGAACACTGTAGAGAACCCATGCTTCAGCTTAAATAGCCTTGCCTGCGAGTGGAAGCATTTGGCTGTGAGAGTGCGTGAGAGCACTGCAAGGGAGTCTGAAACCATATTCCGAGTGAGACTCAGCTCCGGCAGAACGCAGAAAACAACTCCCCACACTTGTTTCATGAAGTCAGCACTGTGGCCCCACTTTGCACGGAAGTCTAATTGCTAGCGTACTAACTCAAAGAAACAGCACTTAGAGGGACTGTGTTTTAGATAGCGTTGCTGTTCCAGAGGGTGGAAACACTTTCAGTGTATGTGCGTGAGAGCCTGGGGAAAGATCCCATAAATCACTGGGCAAGAGAAATGGCTTTGTGCAGAGGCATCTCTCAAATCAGCCCTAGTTTCACGAAGCTAGCACTCCTGCATGTGTGCGTGGAGGCCTAAGTTCCAGGCACCTCCCTCGAAGGAACAACACTAGAGACACCGTGCTTTAGCTATCGCCGAACTCTCGGTGGAGGAAGTATACTGTGTACTGTGGCTGAGAGCCCAGGGAACGGGATCCCTACGTAAACCCGAGGGAGAAAAAGGCCAGTGCCGAAGACACCTCTCGACTCAGCTCTTGTTTCTGAGGCTAGGACCGTTGCCCCGAGTGTGCGTGCAGGCCGAAAACCAACCGCCTAATTTGAAGGAACAATACTGTAGAGAATCCATGCTTCAGCTAAAATAGCCGTTCCTGAGGGTGGAAGCATTTTGCTGTGTACATGCATGAGAGCACTGCAAGTGAGTCCAAAAACATTTGCTGAGTGACACTCAGGCCACGGCAGAAGGCAGAACACGACTTCCCACTTCTTTCATGAAGCTAGCAATGCGGCCCCACTTTTGCATGCAAGTGTAATGGCTAGCGTGCTAACTCAAAGCAACAACAGCGTAGAGAAACCGTGCTTTAGCTACCGTCGACCTCTCTGAGAGAGGAAGCAGTTGACGGGGTACCGTGGGTGAGAGCCTGGGGAACGGGTTCCATACGTAAAAGCAAGGAAGAAACAGGCTGGTGCAGAAAGCACCTCTCGACTCAGCTCTTGCTATCTGAAGCTAACATTACTGCTCCATGTGTGCTTGGAACGCTCAGTGCTCGACACTGTCCTGGAAGAAACAAGCCTGTAAAGGATCACAGCTTCAACTCACTTCGCTTCTTCAGATGGTGGCAGCATTTTCAAGTGTGCTTGTGTGCAAACCTGGAGAATGGGTCCAAGCATAATTCCAAGGGAGAAAGAAGCATGGGCAAAAGGTACCTCTCGACTGAACTCTTCTTTCAGGAAGCTAAGTCTGTTGCCCCGTGTTGGGGAGTAGTCCTAACAGCCATCCACCTAACTCAAAGGAACAAAACTGCAGAGAACCCATGACTCAGCAAACATCGCCCTTCCTCAGCGTGAACTTCATCTGTTGTGTGCTTTGATGAAAGCATGAGAAATGGGACCTCCACGTAACTGTGAGCGAGAAACAGGCCTCTAAGGAGGCTGCTCTCGACCAACCTGCTGTTTTAGGATGTTAGCACGACTGTACCCTGTGTGTCTGGATGCCTAGGTGCCAGGCTACTAAGTCAAAGAATCAAAGCTGTAGAGTTACCGCACTTGAGCTAATATTGCCGTTCTTGAAGCTAGAGGTCTTTACAGTGTTCGTGTATGAGAGACCGGGGAACAGGTCCCATACGTGAAATCGACTGAGAAACAGGATCGTGCAGAAGGCCGCTCTGACTCATCTCTTGTTTCATGCGGCTAGTCGCGTGGCCCCGTGTGTGCATGCAGGTGTAAAGCCAGCCACCTCACTCGAAAAGACAACACTGTAGAGAACCCGTGCTTCAGCTTAAACAGCCTTTCCTTCGAGTGGAAGCATTTTGCCATGAGTGTGCGTGAGATCACTGCAAGTGAGTCTGAAACCATATTCCGAGTGAGACTCAGGCTGGGGCAGAAGGCAGAGAATGACTCCCCACTTGTTTCATGAAGCCAGCACTGCAGCCCCACTTTGCATGGAAGTCTAATTGCTAGCGTACTAACTCGAAGAAACAGCACCGTAGAGGAACCGTGTTATAGAAAGCATCAATGTTCCGGAGGGTGGAAACACTTTCAGTGTGTGTGCGTGAGAGCCTGGGAAACGATCCCATAAATTACTGGGCGACAGAAACGGCTTCGTGCAGAGGCACCTCTCGAATCAGCTTTAGTTTCACGAAGCTAGCACTCCTCCGGCATGTGTGCGTGGAGGCCTAAGTTCCAGGCACCTCCCTCGAAGGAACAACACTGTGGAGAAATCATGCTTGAGATACCACCAATCTGTCAGTGGGAGGAAGCAGTATACTGTGTACTGTGGTGACAGCCCAGGGAATGGCTTCGCTACGTAAACCCGAGGGAGAAAAAGGCCAGTGCCAAAGACACCTCTCTACTCAGCTCTTGTTTCTGAGGCTAGTACCGTTGCCCCGTGGGTCCGTGCAGGCCGAAAGCCAACCACCTAACACGAAGGAATGACACTGTAGAGAATCCGAGTTTCAGCTAAAATAGCCGTTCCTGAGGGTGGAAGCATTTTGCTGTGTGCATGCGTGAGAGCACTGCAAGTGAGTACAAAACCATTTTCTGAATGAGACTCAGGCCACGGCAGAAGGCATAACACGACCACCCACTTGTTTCATGAAACTAGCGCAACGGCCCCACTTTTGCATGGAACTCTAATCGCTAGCATACTAACTTGAAGCAACAACAGTGTAGAGAAAACATGCTTTAGCTACCGTCCACCTCTCTGAGGGAGGAAGCAGTTTACGGAGTACCATGGGTGAGAGCCTGGGGAACAGGTTCCATACGTAAAGGCGAAGGAGAAACAGGCCGGTGCAGAAGGCACCTCTCGACTCAGCTCTTGCTACATGAAGCTAACACTACTGCTCCATGTGTGCTCGGGATGCTCAGTGCTCAACACTGTCCTGGAAGAAACAAGCCTGTAAAGAATCACACCTTCAACTCACTTCGCCTCTCCACAAGCTGGCAACATTTTCAACAGTGCTTGTGTGCCAACCAGGGGAATGGGTCCCAGCAGAATTCCAAGGGGTATATAAGCATGGACCAAAAGCACCTCTCGAATCAACTCTTCTTTTGTGAAGCTAGGTCGTCTGCTCCATGTGTTTGTGTAGTCTTAAATGCCATCCACCTAGCGCATAGGAACAAAACCGGAGAGACCCCGTGCCTCAGCAAAGAACGCCCTTCCTGAGCGCAAACTTCATCTGTTGTGTGTTTTGGTGAAAGTGTGAGAAATGGGACCTAAACCTTACTCTGACTGAGAAACAGGCCTGTAAGGAAGGCTGCTCTCGACTCACCTCCTGTTTTAGGAGGTTCCCATTGCTGTACCCTGTGTGCCAGGATGCCTAGGTACCTGGCCACTAACACTAAGAATCAATGCTGTACATTTACTGGCTTTAGTTTACATTGTCATGCCTGAAGCAGGAGGAAATGTACAGTGTAAGTCCATGAGAGACCGGGGAAATGGTCCCATACGTGAAATCGAGGGAGAAAGAGGGACACGCAGGATGCAGCTCTCAACTCACCTCTTGTTTCATGAGGCTTATACCATTGCCCGGTGTGTGCGTGCAGGCCTAAAACCAGCCACCTGACTCAAAGAAACAAACTGTAGAGAATCTATGCTTCACCTTAAAAAGCGTTTCTTGAGATGGGAAGCATTTTGTTGTATGCGTGTGTTAGACCACTGTAAGTGGGTCCCAAACCTAAATCCGAGTGCTCAGGCCGCGGCAGAAGGCAGAACACAACTCCCTACTTGTTTCATGAAGCCAGCACTGCGGCCCCCCTTTTGCATGGAGGTCTAATTGCTAGCCTACTGATTCGAAGAAACAGTACTGTAGCGGGACTGTGTTTATATAGCGTCCCTGTTGCGGAGGGTGGAAACACATTCAATGTATGTGCGTGAGAGCACTGAAGGGGGGGGTCAAACCTATATCCGAGTGAGGATCAGGCCACGGTAGAAGGAAGAACATGACTCCCCTCTTGTTTCTTGAAGCTAGCACTGTGGCCCCACTTTTGCATGCAATCTAATCTCTAGCGCCCTAACACGAAGAAACAGTGTAGAGAGTCCATGTCTTAGCTACCGTTAAGCACTCTGATGGAGGAAGCAGTTGACAGTGTACCATGGGTGAGAGCCTGGGGAACGGGTTCCATATGTAAAGGCAAAGGAGTAACAGGCCGGTGCAGAAGGCACCTCTCGACTCAGCTCTTGTTACCTGAAGCTAACACTACTGCTCCATGTGTGCTTGGAACCCTCAGTGCTCGACACTGACTTGGAAGAAACAAGCTTGTAAAGAATCCCAGCTTCAGCTCATTTCGCCTCTTTAGAGGGTGGCAGCAATTTCAAGTGTGCTTATGTGCCAATCTGGGGAACAGGTCCCTGCATAATTCTGATGAAGAAAGAAGCATGCACAGAAGGCACCTCTCGACTCGACTCTTCTTTCGGGAGGTTAAGTCTGTTGCCCCGTGTGTGCGAGTAGACGTAAGAGCCATCCACCTAAAAGTAACAAAACTGTAGAGAACTCGTGACTCAGCAAACATCACTCTTCCTCACTGTGAACTTCTTCTGTTCTTTGCTTTTGTGAAAGGATGAGAAATGTGACCTCCACTTAACTCTGAACGATAAGGAGGCTGCTCTCGACTGACCCGCTGTTTTAGGATGTTAGCACAGGTGTACCCTGTGTTTCTGGATGCCTGGATGCCAGGCTACTAAGTCAAAGAATAAAAGCTGTAGATTTACCGAACTTGAGCTAACATTGCCGTTCTTGAAGCCAGAGGAATTTTACAGTGTTCGTGTATGCGAGACCGGGGAATGGGTCCCATACTTGAAATTGAGTGAGAAACAGGATCGGGCAAAAGGCATCTCTCATGCACCTCTTGTTTTATGAGTCTAATACTGTTGCCCCATGTGTCCGTACAGCCCTAAAACCAGCCACCTAACTCATAGAAACAAACTCTAGAGAATCTGTGCTTCACCTTAAAAACCCTTTCCTGAGATTGGAAGCCTTTTGTTGTGTGCATGCGTAAGAGCCCTGCAAGTGCATCCCAAACCTAAATCCGAGTGAGGCTCAGGCCGTGGCAGAAGGCAGAACAAGACTCCCCACTTGTTACATAAAGCTAGCACTGCGGCCCCACTTCTGAATGTGAGTTAATTGCTAGCGTACTAACTCGATGAAAAAACAGTGTAGACAAACTGTGCTTTAGCTACCGTCCACCACTCTGAAGTAGGAAGCAGTTGACAGTGTACCGTGAGCGAGAGCCTGGGGAAGGGATTCCATACCTAAAGCCAAAGGAGTAACAGGCCGATGCATAAGGCAGCTCTGGTTAGCCATTCCTACCTGAAGCTATCACTACTGCTCCATATGTGCTTGGAACGCTCAGTGCCTGACAATGAGTTGGAAGAAACAAGTCTCTAAAGAATCCCAGCTTCAACTCATTTCGCCTCTCTACAGGGTGGCAGCAATTCCAAGTGTGCTTGTGTGCCAACCTGGGGAATGGGTCCCAGCAGAATTCCATGGGAGAAGGAAGCATGAGCAGAAGGCACCTCTCGACTCAACTCTTCTTTCTGGAAGGTAGGTCTGTTGCCCCGTGAGTGCGAGTAGACCTAAGAGCCATCCATCTAACGGAAAGGAACAAAACTGTAGAGAACCCGTGACTCAGCAAACATCGCTCTTCTTCAGCGTGAACTTCAACTGTTGTGTGCTTTTGTGAAAGCATGAGAAATGGGACCTCCACGTAACTCTGAGCGAGAAACAGGCCTCTAAGGAGCCTGCTCTTGACCAACCTGCTGTTTTAGTATGTTAACACTGCTGTACCCTGTGTGTCTGGATGCCTAGATGCCAAGCTACTAAGTCAAAGAATCAAAGCTGTAGAGTTACCCAACTTGAGCTAACATTGCCATTCTTGAAGCCGGAGGAAGTTTACAGTGTTCGTGAATGAGAGACCGGGGAACAGGTCCCATATGTGAAATCGAGTGAGAATCAAGATCGTGCAGAAGGCAGCTCTCACTCACCTCTTCTTTCATGAGACTATTCCCGTTTCCCCATGTGTGCATGCAGGCATAAATCAGCCACCTCACTCGAAAAGACAACACTGTAGAGAACCCGTTCTTCAGCTTAAAATGCCTTTCCTGAGAGTGGAAGCATTTTGCGGTGAGCGTGCGTGAGAGCACTGCAAGGGAGTACAAAACCATATTCTGAGTGAGACTCAGGTTGGGGCAGGAGGCAGAATACGACTCCCCACTTGTTTCATGAAGCCAGCACTGCAGCCCTAATTTGAACGTAAGTCTAATTGCTAGCGTACTAACTCCAAGAAACAACAATGTAGAGAAACCGTGCTTTAGCTACCATCCATCACCCCGAGGGAGGAAGCAGTTGACGGTGTACCATGGGTGAGAGCCTGGGGAACGGGATCCATACGTAAATGCGAAAGGAGTAACAGGCCGGTGCAGAAGGCACCTCTGGACTGAGCTCTTGTTACCTGAAGCTAACACTACTGCTCCATGTGTGCTTGGAACGCTCAGTGCTCAACACTGACTTGGAAGAACCAAGCCTGTAAAGAATCCCAGCTGCAACTCACTTCACCTCTCCACAGGGTGGCAGCATTTCCAAGTGTGTTTGTCTGCCAGCCTGGGGAATGGGTCCCAGCAAAATGCCAATGGAGAAAGAAGCATGCGCAGAAGGCACCTCTCGACTCAACTCTTCTTTCAGGAAGATACGTCTGTTGCCCCATGTGTGGGAGTAGACCTAAGCCTGGGGAACGGGTTCCATACATAAAAGGGAGGGTGAAACATGCTGGTGCACAAGGCACCTCTTGACTCAGCTCATCCTACATGAAGCTAACAGTGCTCAACACTGACTTGGAAGAAACAAGCCTGTAAAGAATCCCAGCTGCAACTCACTTCACCTCTCCACAGGGCGGCAGCATTTCCAAGTGTGTTTGTCTGCCAACCTGGGGAATGGGTCCCAGCAAAATTCCAATGAAGAAAGAAGCATGCGCAGAAGGCACCTCTCGACTCAACTCTTCTTTCGTGAAGCTAGGTCATCTGCCCCATGTGTGCAGGTAGTCCTAAGTGCCATCCACCTAACTCAAAGGAACAAAACTGTAGAGAACCCATGCCTCAGCAAAGATCGCCCTTCCTGAGCTAGAACTTCATCTGTTGTGTGTTTTTGTGAAAGCATGAGAAATGGGACCTAATTGTAAGTCTGACTGAGAAACAGGCCCGTAAGGAAGGCTGCTCTCGACTCACCTCTTGTTTTAGGTTAACACTGCTGTACCCTGTGTGCCTGGATGCCTAGGTACCAGGCCATGAACACAAAGAATCGATGCCGTAGAGTTACCGGCTTTAGCTAACATTGCCGTTCTTGAAGCTGGAGGAATTTTATATTGTTCGTGTATGTTGACCGGGGAACGGGTCCCCTACTTGAAATCGACTGAGAAATCGACTGCAGAAGGCAACCTCTCACTCACTTCTTGTTTCATGAGGCCTGTGTTGTCTTGCAGGCTTAAACGCAGCCACCTAACTCGAAAGAACAATACTGTACAGAACCTGTTCTTCCGCTTAAATAGGCTTTCCTGAGAGTGGAAGCATTTTGCCGTGAGCTTGGGTGCGAGCACTTCAGTTGAATCTGAAACCATATTCTGAGTGAGACTCAGGCTTCGGCAGAAGGCAGGAAACGACTCTTCACTTGTTTCTTGAAGCCAGCACTGCGGGCCCACTTTGCATGGAAGTGTAATTGCCAGCATACTAACTCGAAGAACCATCACTGTAGAGGGACCGTGTTTTAGATAGCATCGCTGATCCGCAGGGTGGAAACACTTTTCAGTGTGTGTGCATGAGACCCTGGGAAACGATTCCACAAATCACTGGGCGACAGAAACGGCTTCGTGCAGAGGCACCTCTCGAATCAGCTCTAGTTTCACGAAGCTAGCACTCCTCCTGCATGTCTGCATGGAGGCCTAAGTTCCAGGCACCTCCCTTGAAGGAACAACACTGTACAGAAACCGTGCTTTAGCTACCGCCGATCTCTCAGTGGGAAGAAGCAATATACTGTGTACTGTGGGTGACAGCCCACGGAACAGCTTCCCTACGTAAACCCGAGGGAGAAAAAGGCCGATGCCGAAGACACCCCTCAACTAGGCTCTTGTTTATGAGGCTAGTACCGTTGCCCTGTGTGTCTGTGCACGCCAAAAGCCAACCACCTAACTCAAAGAAACAACACTGTAGAGGAGAGCCGTTCCTGAGGGTGGAAGCATTTTGCTGTGTGCATGCGTGAGAGCACTGCAAGCGAGTCCAAAACCATTTTCTGAGTGAGACTCAGGCCGCAGCAAAGGAAGAACACAACTCCCCACTTGTTCCATGAAGCTAGCACTGCGGCCCCACTTTTGTATGCAAGTCTATTTGCTAGCGTACTAACTCGAAACATCAACAGTGTAGAGAAACTGTGCTTTAGCTACCTTCGACCTCCCTGAGGGAGGAAGCAGTTAACGGGGTACTGTGGCTGAGAGCCTGGGGAACGGGTTCCATACGTAAAAGCGAGGGAGAAACAGGCCATTGCAGAAGGCACCTCCGGACTCAGCTCTTGCTACCTGAAGATCATACTACCGCTCAGTGTGTCCTTGGAACGCTCAGTGCTGGACACTGCCTTGGAAGAAAGAAGCCTGTAAGGAATCCCAGCTTTAACTCACTTCGCCTCTACGGCGGGTGGCAACATTTCCAAGTGTGCTTGTGTGGAAAACTGGGGAATGGGTCCCAGCGTAATTCCGTTGGAGAAGAAGCACTCGCAGAAGGCACCTCTCAACTCAACTCTTCTTTCAGGAAGATAGGTCTGTTGCCCCGTGTTTGCGACTAGTCCTAAGTGCCATCCACCTAACACAAAGGAACAAAACTGTAGAGAACCCGTGATTCAGCAAACATTGCTCTTCCTCAGTGTGAACTTCATCTGTTTTGTGGTTTTGTGAAAGCCTGAGATATGGGACCTAAACCTAACTCTGAGCGAGAAACAGGCCTCTAAAGAGGCTGCTGTCGTCCAACCTGGTGTTTTAGGATGTTAGCACTGCTCTACCCTGTGTGTCTGGATGCCTAGGTGCCAGGCTACTAATTCAAAGAATCAAAGCTGTAGCATTACTGAACTTTAGCTAATATTACCATTCTTGAAACTGGAGGAATTTTACAGTGTTCGTGTATGAGAGACCGGTGAAGGGTCCCATACGTGAAATCGAGTGAGAAACAGGATCATGCAGAAGGCAGTTCTCACTCATCTCTTGTTTCATGAGGCTAGTACCGTGGCCCCGTGTGTGCATGCAAGCGTAAAGCCAGCCACCTCCCTCGAAAAGACAACTCTGTAGAGAATCCGTTCTTCAGCTTAAATAGCCTTTCCTGAGATTGGAAGCCTTTTTCATGAGCTTGCGTGAGAGAACTTCAAGTGAGTCTGAAACCATATTTCCCAGTGAGACTCAGGCTCCAGCAGAAGGCAGAAAATGACTCCACACTTGTTTCATGACGCTAGCACTGTGGCCCCACTTTTGCATGGAAATCTAATTGCTAGCGTACTAACTCAAAGAAACAGCACTGTAGAGGGACAGCTTTTTATATAGCATCGTTGTTCCATTGGGTGGAAACACTTTGAGTGTGTGTGCGTGAGAGCCTGGGGAACGATCCCATAAATTGCTGGGCAAGAGAAACGGCTTCAGGCAGAGGCACCTCTCAAATCAGCTCTATTTTCACCACGGTAGCACTCTTCCTGCATGTGTGCATGGAAGCCTAAGTTCTAGGCACCTCCCTCGAAGGAACAACACTGTAGAGACACACTTAGCTACCGCTGATTTCTCTGTGGGAGCAAGCAGTATACTGTGTACTGTGGGTGAGAGCCCGGGGAACGGGTTCCCTACGTAAACCCGAGCGAGAAAAACCCGGTGCAGAAGGCACCTCTGGACTCAGCTCTTGCTACCTGATGCTAACACTACTGCCTCATATTTGCTTGGAAATCTCAGTGCTTCACACTGGCTTGGAAGAAACTAGCCTGTAAAGACTCCCAGCTTCAGCTCACTTCTGCTCTTCAGAGATTGGCAGCATTTTCAACTGTGCTTGTGTGCAAACCTGGGGAATGGGTCCCAGCATAATTCCGAGGGAGAAAGAAGCATGGGCAGAAGGCACTTCTCGACTCAACTCGTCTCTCAGGAAGCTAGGTCTCTTGCCCCGTGTGTGCGTGTAGTCCTAAGAGCCATCCACCTATCGCAAAAGAACAATCCTGTAGAGAACCCGTGCCTCAGCAAACATCGCCCTTCCTCAGGGTTAATTTCATCTGTTGTCTGCTTTTTTTTCTTTAAATTTTTTATTGTTATATTAGTCACCATACATCCCATCATTAGTTTTTGATGTAGTGTTCCATGGTTCATTGTTTTTGCATAACACCCGTGTTCCATGCAAAATGTGCCCTCTTTAATACCCATCATCAGGCTAACCCATCCCCCGCCCTTCTCCCCTCTACAACCCTCAGTTTGTTTTTCAGAGTCCATCGTCTCTCATGGTTCGTCTCCCCCAGCAGTTTCCCCCCCTTCATGTTTCCCTTCCTGCTATGTTCTTCTTCTTTTTATTTTTAACTTATATTGTATTATTTGTGTCAGAGGTACAGATCTGTGATTCAACAGTCTTGCACAATTCACAGCACTCACCATAGCAGATTCCCTCCCCAATGTCTATCACCCAGCCACTCCATCCCTCCCACCCCACCTCCACTCCAGCAACCCTCAGTTTGTCTCCTGAGATTAAGAATTCCTCATATCAGTGAGGTCATACAATACATGTCTTTCTCTGATTGACTTATTTCACTCAGCATAACACCCTCCAGTTCCATCCACGTCATTGCAAATGGCAAGATCTCATTCTTTTTGATGGCTGCATAATATTCCATTGTGTGTCTGTATACACACACACACACACACACACACACACACACACACACCACATCTTCTTTATCCATTCATCTGTCGATGGGCATCTTGGCTCTTTCCACAGTTTGGCTATTGTGGACATTGCTGCTATAAACATCGGGATGCAAGCACCGCTTTGGTTCCCTACATTTGTATCTTTGTGGTAAATACCCAGGAGCGCAATTGCTGGATCGTATGGTAGCTTTATTTTCAACTTTTTGAGGAACCTCCATACTGTTTTCCAGAGTGGCTCCACCAGCTTGCATTTCCACCAACATTGTACGAGGGTTCCCCTTTCTCCACATCCCCGCCAACATCTGTCGCTTCCTGACTTGTTAATTTTAGCCATTCTGACTGGTGTGAGGTGGTATCTCATTGAGGTTTTGATTTGGATTTCCCTGATGCCAAGTGACGTTGAACACTTTTTCATAGTCTGTTGACCATTTGGATGTCTTCTTTGGAAAAATATCTGTTCATGTCTTCTGCCCATTTCTTGATTGGATCATTTGTTCTTTGGGTGTTGAGTTTAAGAAGTTCTTTATAGATTTTGGATACTAGCCCTTTATCTGATATGTCATTTGCAAACATCTCTCATTTTGTCGGTGCGGCAGGCCCCTCTCCCAGAAGACAGGCTGGGAAAACAAGCAGCTAGCAACCCTGAGGTCCCTGGAAAACAGGTGCATCTTCCTTGGGTTGAGGTCAATAATTTGGACTCTATACATTCCCCCAACCACCCCTCAACAGAATGACTAGGAGGAGGAACCCCCAAAATAGGAAAGACTCAGAGATTATGACTTATGCCACAGATTTACAAATGGATTCAGATATAATCAAGATGTCGGAGATGGAATTCAGGCTAGCAATTGTGAAGACAATAGCTAGAATGGAGAAATCAATTAATGGCAACATAGAATCTCTAAAGGCAGAAATGAAAGCTGAATTGGCAGAACTTAAAAATGCTATCGGTGAGATCCAAGCTAATCTAGATAATCTAACAGCTACAGTAAGTGAGGCAAAAGAATGAATTAGTGATCTGGAAGACCAATTAATAGACAAGAAGGGAAAAGAGGAGGCCAGGGAAAAACAACTCAGAATCCATGAAGATAGAATCACAGAAATAAGTTTTAACACCAAGAAACGTTCCAATGTCAGAATTATTGATCTGGATCCTGGAAAGGGTGGAGAGAGAGAGAGAGAGGACTAGAGATATATTTGAGCAAATTGCAGCTGAGAACTTCCCTAATCTGGGGAATGAAACAAACATTCATGCCCGAGAGACAGAGAGGACCCTTCCCAAGATCAAGGAAAACAGGCCAACACCCTGGCATGTAATAGAAAAACTCGCAAATCTTAGAGCCAAGGAAACCATCTTAAGGGCAGTTAGGGGGAAGAGATTCCCTACGTACAGAGGGAAGAACATCAGAGTAACATCAGACCTACCCACAGAAACCTGGCAAGCTAGAAAGGGCTGACAAGACATATTCAGGGTACTAAATGAGAAGAACATGCAGCCAAGAATACTTTATCTGGCAAGACTGTCATTTAGAATGGATGGAGAGATGCAGAGCTTCCAAGACCAGCAGAAACTGAACGAATATGTGACCAGTAAGCCGGCCCTGCAAGAAATATTAAGGAGGGTCCTATAAAAGGAGAAAGGCCCCAAGAGTGATATAGAACAGAAACTTAGACAATCTATAAAAACAAGGTCTTCACAGGCAACATGATGACAATAAATTCATATCTTGCAATAATCACTCTCAACGTGAACGGCCTAAATGCTCCCATAAAATGGCACAGGGTTGCAGATTCGATAAAAAGACAGGACCCATCCATATGCTGTCTACAAGAGACTCATTTGGAACCTAAAGATACATCCAGACTGAAAGTGAAGGGATGGAGAGCCATCTTCCGTGCCAGCAGACCTCAAAAGAAAGCTGGGGTAGTAATTATTATATCAGACAAATTAGATTTTAAATTAAGACTGTAGTTAGAGACACAGAAGGACACTATATCGTTCTTAAAGGGTCTATCCAACAAGAAGATCTAACCATTGAAAATATCTATACCCCCAACATGGGAGAAGTCATCTACATAAGCCAATGGTTAACCAAAACAAAGAGTCATATTGATAATAATACGTTAATTGTAGGAGACCTTTAATACTCCACTCTCAACAATAGACAGATCACCTAAGCAGAAAATCATCAAAGAAACAAGAGCTTTGAATGACACACCGGACCAGATGGACCTCATAGATATAGACAGAACATTCCACCCTAAAACAACAGAACACTCATTCTTCTCGAGTGCACATGGAACTTTCTCCAGAATAAACCACATACTGGGTCACAAATCAGGTCTCAACTGATACCAAAAGATTGAGATTATTCCTTGCATATTCTCAGACCATAATGCTTTAAAACTGGAACTCAATCACAAGAAAAAATTTGGAAGAAATTCAAACACTTGGAAGCTAAAGACCACTCTGCTCAAGAATGTCTAGGTCAACCAGGAAATCAAAGAAGAACTTAAACAATTCATGGAAACCAATGAGAATGAAAACACATTGGTCCAAAACCTATGGGACACTGCAAAGGCAGTCCTAAGGGGGAAATACATAGCCATCCAATCCTCACTCACTCAAAAAAAAAAAAAAAAAAAAAAACCGCACAGAAAAATCCCGAATTCACCAACTAACTCTACACCTTAAAGAACAGGAGAAAAAACAACAAAGGATGGCTAAGTCACGCATTAGAAGAGAAATGATTAAGATTAGAGCAGAGATCAAGGAACTAGAAACCAGAAACACAGTAGATCAAATCAGTGAAACTAGAAGCTGGTTCTTTAAAAGAATTCATAAGATCGATAAACCACTGGCCAGACTTATCGAAAAGAAAAGAGAAATGACTCAAATTAATAAATTTATGAATGAAAGGAGAGAGATCACGACTAACACCAAGGAAATAGAAACAATTATTGGAAGTTATTATCAACAACTATATGCCAATAAACTGAGCAATCTGGATGAAATGGATGCCTTCCTGGAAACCTATAAACTGCCAAGACTGAAACAAGAAGAAATTGACAACCTGAATAGGCCAATAACCGGTAATGAGATTGAAGCAGTGATCAAAAAACAAGAGTCCAGGGCCTGCCGGATTCCCTGGGGAATGCTAACCAAACACTCAAAGAAGAAAGAATACCTATTCTCCTGAAGCTGTTTCAAAAAATAGAAACAGAAGGAGAGCTTCCAGACTCATTCTATGAGGCCAGCATTACCTTAATCCCCAAACCAGGCAAAGACCCCATCAAAAAGAATTTCAGACCAATATCCCTGATGAATATGGGTTCCAAAACCCTCAACAAAATCCTAGCTAATAGGATCCAACAATACATTAAAAGCATCATCCACCACGACAAAGCGGGATTTATCCCCAGGGTGCAAGGGTGGTTCAACATTTGCAAATCAAACAATGTGATAGAACACATTAATAAGAGGGGAGAGAAGAACCATACGGTCCTCTCAATTGATGCAGAAAAAGCATTTGACAAATTACAGCATCCTTTCCTGATTAAAACTCTTCAGAGTATAGGGATGGAGGAAACATTCCTCAAGTTCATAAAATCCATCTATGAAAAACACACAGCAAATATCATCCTCAAGGGGGAAAAGTTGAGAGCATTTCCCTTAAGTTCAGGAACACAAGGATGCCCACTCTCACCACTATTGGTCAACATAGTACTAGAAGTCCTAGCAACAGCAATCAGACCACTAAAAGAAATAAAAGAAACTGGCAAAGAAGAAATCAGACTCTCTCTTTTCACTGATGACATGATACTTTATGTGGAAAACCCAATAGACTCCACCCCCAAATTACTAGAACTCATACAGCAATTCAGTAACGTGGCAGGATACAAAATCAATGCACAGAAATCAGTTGCTCTCTTACACACTAACAATGCAACTGTAGAAAGAGAAATTAGAGAAAGAATTCCATGTACAATAGCACCCCAAAAGCCATAAGATAACTCAGAATAAACCTAACCAAAGAGGTACAAGATCTATGCTCTAGGAACTACAGAACACTCATGAAAGAAATTGAAGAAGACACAAAAAGATGGAAAAATATTCCATGCTCATGGATCAGAAGAATAAACATTGTTAAAATGTCTATGCTACCCAAAGCAATCTATACCTTCAATGCCATCCCGATCCAAATTCCAATGACATTTTTCAAAGTGCTGGAACAAATAATCCTAAAATTTGTATGGAATCCCAAAAGACCCCGAATCGCCAAGGAAATATTGAAAAAGAAAAACAAAGTTGGGGGCATCACGTTGCCCGACTTCAAGCTTATTACAAAGCAGTGATCACCAAGATAGCATGGTATTGGCACTAAAACAAACACATAGACCAATGGAACAGAATAGAGAGCCCAGATATGGACCCTCAACTCTATGGTCAAATAATCTTTGACAAAGCAGGAAAAAATATGCAATGGAAAAAAGACAGTCTCTTCAATAAATGGTGCTGGGAAAATTGGACGGTCACATGCAGAAGAATGAAACTCGACCATTCTCTAACACTATACACAAAGATAAACTCAAAATGGATGAAGGAACTCAATGTGAGAAAAGAATCCATCAAAATCCTAGAGGAGAACATAGGCAATAACCTCTTTGACATTGCCCACAGCAACTTCTTTCAAGATACATCTCCAGAGGCAAGCGAAACAAAAGCAAAAAAAAAAAAAAAAAAAAAAAACAGCAAAAGATCTTTTGGGACTTCATCAAGATAAAAAGCTTCTGCACAGCAAAGGAAACAGTCAGCAAAACAAAGAGGCAACCCACAGATTGGGAGAAGATATTTGCAAATGATACTACAGACAAAGGGCTGATAGCCAATATATATAAAGAACTTCTCAAACTCAACACCCAAAAAAACAAATAATCAAGCCAAAAAATGGGTAAAAGACATGAACAGACACTTCTCCAAAGAAATACAGATGGCTAACAGACACATGAAAAAATGTTCATCATCATTAGCCAGCAAGGAAATTTAAATCAAAACGACACTGAGATACCACCTTACACCAGTTAGAATGGCAAAAATGGACAGGGCAAGAAACAACAAATGTTGGAGAGGTTGTGGAGAAAGGGGATCCCTCTTACACTGTTGGTGGGAATGCAAGTTGGTACAGCCACTTTGGAAAAGAGTGTGGCAGTGCCTCAAAAAATTAAATATAGAGCTACCCTATGAATCAGCAATTGCACTCCTGGGTATTTGCCCCAAAGACACAGATGTAGGGAAAAGAAGGGCCATATGCACCCCAATGTTCATAGCAGCAATGTCCACAATAGCCACACTGTGGAAAGAGCTGGGATGCTCTTCAACAGATGAATGGATAAAGAAGTTGTGGTCCATATATACAATGGAATATTACTCAGCCACCAGAAAGGATAAATACCCTGCTTTTACATCAACATGGATGGGACTGTAAGAGATTATGCTAAGTGAAATAAGTCAAGCAGAGAAAGCCAATTATCATATGGTTTTGCTTCCTTATGTTATGGAACATAAGGAATAGCATGGAGGACATTAGGAGAAGGAAGGGAAAAATCAAGGGGGGAAATCGGAGGGAGAGATGAACCATGAGAGACTACGGACTCTGAGAAACAAACTGAGGGTTTTAGAGGCTCCGGAGGGGGGTGGAGGGATGAGTTAGCCCCTTGATGGCTATTAAGGAGGGCAGGTACTGCATGGAGCACTGGGTGTTATACGAAAACAATGAATCATGGATCCCCACATCAAAAAGTAATGATGTATTGTATGGTGACTAACATAACATAATAAAATAAAATTTAAAAGAGAGAGAGAGAGAGAGAGAGAGAAAGAGAAGGAAACAAAGGAAAGAGAGCCTGGAGGAGAAAAGAAAGTACTCAAGAAGTGTCTGAAATGAGGAAAAATTAGACACATAGACTGTGCTTCCTGTGTTGGTCCCTTCTCTGTTCTTATGTGAACACTCCAACTCTGGGGCCACAAGACCCTGAAATGTTCACCAGACAACTTACAGTCAAATCTCAGATGGCACTAGCACTGAAAACATATTCATACTCTGATTCTCTGTGGGAGAAAATGAGGATAATACATCAAGGTGTTTCAGTTTTACCATAATATTTTGCATCTGGGGGCGCCTGGGTGGCTCAGATGGTTAAGCATCTGCCTTCGGTTTGGGTCATGATCCCAGGGTCCTGGGATCGAGCCCCACATCGGGCTCCTGGCTCAGCAGGGAGCCTGCTTCTCCCTCTCCCTCTGCCTCTCTCCCTGCTCATTCTCTCTCTCTCTCTCTCTCTCTCTCTGTGTGTGTGTGTGTGTGTGTGTGTATCTCTGTGTCTCAGATGAATAAATAAAATCTTTTTTAAAAAATGATATTTTGCATCTGTATATGTCTATTGTCCTCCTACGTGTACACATACCTCCCCCAAAAAACAATAAGAAGAAAAATAAAACCATCACAAATTTTAAAGTAAGTCATCCACTATTCTCCTTTATTCACAAAAATCTACTGCCTCCTTTTCGATTAATTTGAGTTTTAGAGAAAAACCCACTCCTCTCAAGGACAGCCTGGATCCTTGACAAGATTATAAGCCTCATAAGGAAAATATAAGTTTACTAATCATAAACAAGTTCCAAAGCAACAGTAATTAATTTTTAAATTGAATTTAAAAATTTATTCTTTTTTGCTTTTTAAAGAAAAGTATTTTTTTAAGTAAGTGTTCTGCTAGCTAGGTTCTCATACCATTATTTAAAATTAGTAAAATTTTAAATTCCAAACATTTTGCTTTGATTTTTGTGTAGCTAACACTTTTTAAATTTTCTTCAAAAGGACCAGAAGGTAAAAATTTTCTAGAAAGAGATCAGAGGACATATTTATTCATATGGTGGTGATGTTCTTTTTATTCTAAAGATAATGATTTGCTGTTTAATAAACAGTTTTGTTGAAATGCAACTCTGAAAACTCTTATAGGGCTATCTTTGAATTTTCTGAGGTTTGTTACATATTCTAGAAGGAAGAGGAGGCCTATAAGACAAAATCAGGACTATGATCTGGGATCAGTATATGCATTGTAAGTTCTAGAAAGCCAATCTGTGTTGCATGTTATTATTTTCTCCAACTCTACCACTTAAACCACTTAAAGTGTCTCTATCTAGGGCCATGAAAATCTTTTTTTTTTCATATTACCTGCTTAATTGCTTGACTATGGAGACTAGCCAGGCAAAACTGAAGGAGTAGGCATTTGGTAGCAGACAGACATACCTACTTCCTTGCCAATTTCTCCTACCACTCTTACTGTCATGGGCCTGCTCCAGATACAGAGTCCTGTCTGGGTTCCATGCTTGATTATGCATTTGAGCATTTAAGCCATCAGTTCAATAATCCTGGAATGCAGTTTCCTCCGTTCTCGTTATGATTATCATTCTATCGTTCAGATCTCAGCCTTAAATGTCTACTTAATCACCTATACTAGTGTAGCTAAAGATATCTGCATTCACTCACTAGTATCTGAACTTTTTCTTAGTTTTTAGCTTATTCATGTATTGGTTAATTGCTCATCTCCCCTCACTGAGTATAAGCTCCTTTTTAAAATTTAAATTCAACTAATTAACATATAATGTATTATTAGTTTCAGAGGTATAGGTCAGTGATTCGTCAGGCTTGTATAACACCCAGTACTCATTACATCACGTGCCCTCCTTAATGTCCATCCCCCATCCCCCACCTCCCTCCTTTCCAGCAATCCTCAGTTTGTTTCCTATGATTAAGAGTCTCTTATGGCTTGTTTCCCTCTCTGATTTCATCTTGTTTTATTTTTCCCTCTCTTCCTCTATGATCCTGTTTTGTTTCTTAAACTCCACATATGAGTGAGATAATATGATAATTGTTTTTCTCTGATTGACTTTTTTCACTTAGCAAAATACCCTTTAGTTCCATTCACGTCATTGCAAATGGCAAGAGTTCTTTTTTGATGACTGAGTAGTATTCCTGTGTGTGTGTGTGTGTGTGTGTGTGTGTGTGTGTGTATGTATATATGTGTATATATATATATATATATCTATATCTCACATCTTCTTTATCCATTCATGTGTTGAAGGACATCTCAACTCTTTCCATAGTTTGGCTACTGTGGACATCGCTGCTAAAAACATTGGGGTGCAGGTGCCCCTTTGAATCACTACATGTGTGTCTTTGGGGTAAATACCCAGTAGTGCAATTGCTGGGTCATAGGGTAGCTCTATTTTTAAACATCTTGAGGAACCTCCATACTGTTTTCCAGAGTGGCTGTACCAGTGTGCATTCCCACCAGCAGTGTAAGAGGGTTCCCCTTTCTCCACATCCTCGCCAACATTTGTTGATTCCTGTCTTATTAATTCTAGCCATCTTGATTGGTGTGAAGTGGTATCTCATTGTGGTTTTGATTTGGATTTCCCTGATGCCAAGTGATGGTGAGCATTTTTTCATGTGTCTGTTGGCCTTTTGTATGTCTTCTTTGGAAAAATATGTGTTCATGTCGTCTCCCCATTTCTTCACTGGGTTATTTGTTTTTTTGGTGTTGTTTGATAAGTTCTTTATAGATTTTGGATACCAGCCCTTTATCTGATAAGACATTTGCAAATATCTTCTCCCGTTCTGTCAGTTGCCTTTTGGTTTTGTCATCTGTTTCCGTTACTGTCTTGATGAAGTCCAAATCATTCATGTTTGCCTTTGTTTCCTTTGTCTTTGGAGATTTGTCTAGCAAGAAGTTGCTGTGGCCAAGGTCATGGAGGTTGCTGACTCTGTTCTCCTCTGGGATTTTGATGGATCCCTGTCTCACATTTAGGTTTTTTATCCCTTTTAGTCTATTTTTGTGTATGGCCCAAGGAAATGGACTAGTTTCATTCTTCTGTATATAGCTGTCCAATTTTCCCAGCACCATTTATTGAAGAGACTGCTTTTTTTTCCCATTGGATATTCTTTCCTGCTTTGTCAAAGATTAGTTGACCATAGAGTTGAGGGTCTGTTTCTGGGTTTTCTATTCTGTTCCATTGATCTATGTGCCTGTTTTTGTGCCAGTACCATACTGTATGATGATTACAGCTTTGTAATAGAGTTTGAAGTCCAGAAGTGAGATGCCACCAGCTTTGCTGTTGGTGTTGTTGTTGTTGTTGTTGTTGTTTTCCAACATTCCTTTGGCTATTCAGGGTCTTTTCTGGTTCCATACAAATTTTAGGATTATTTGTTCCAGCCCTGTGAAAAAAGTTGATGGTATTTTGGTAGGGAGGGCATTGAATGTATAGATTGCTCTAGGTAGCATAGAAATTTTAACAATGTTTGTTATTCTAATCCATGAGCATGGAATGTTTTTCCATTTCTTTGTGTCTTCCTCAATTTCTTTCCTGACTGTTCTATAGTTTTCTGAGCACAGATCCTTTGCCTCTTTGCTTAGGTTTATTCCTAAATATCTTATGGTCTTAGGTGCAATATGGATGAGATCAACTCCTTACCTTCTCTTTCTTCTGTCTCATTGTTCGTGTATAGAAAGGCAACTGATTTCTGTGCATTGATTTTTATATATAAGCTCCCTCTGAATCATTCTGGCTGCCTACTTCCTGGTATATCCTTAGCACCTAAACTGCCTCACTCATAGAAGATGCTTGTTAAACATATGTTGAAAGAAAAATTCCTGTCAATTTTATTTTAACCCACACAATATATAATACTGGTATTACCAAGACAGATTTCTTGTTAAATATTTAATTTCGTTGAGCAAAAGAAATTTAAGAAAAAGAAATACTGAGTGGTGTGACAAACATGAGCTCTAGTAGATGTTAACGGTAGAAACCTTGGGCAGTTCCCCATCCCCATTTCCAGTTATTAAAGTTTTTAATCTCAGTTTTTAAAACCTCTCTCTGTTGACCCTATTCCTATGGAAAACAAATCCATGCTGTTTCCTTTTTCATGTCTCAAGAAATTATCAGAAGTGAGCAAAGTATCTGAAAATTGTATGAGTACAAATACTTTTTTTAATGGATGAGTGAATATAATGTTAAGGGAGTGATTTAGTAATCCCACTCAATGACTATGGAAGAAGCTGAATGATTCTATGGATGAGACAAACTTTTGGAAGCAGGTCAATTTTATGAGCAGATCCGAGTCAATGACAAGATTATTGTCTTGGGAAGTGTAAAGTTCTATTTCTTATCATGTAATGAAGCTAAATTTCCCTAATTTTCTCTATGGTGCAGGATGCCATTATATTTTCATATAATAATCCTCAAACCACTAGGTAAAAATTTTATCAAGTCCCTTTCTTTCCAGAAGCTCTTTGCTGTGTGCGAATTTTAAGGAATTGTTAGAGCTGTATGATAAAATTACAAATCTTAGAAATGGGCAGGGATTCAATGTTGCTACTTTTCCAGGGACTCTGGTTTCAAGCATGCTTATTTTCATATGCTTCTTTACAGATCAAGGAACTAAGACCTGAGAAACACAAAGTAAAGAGACTTAAGATTACTCATTTGTGAAGAGTGGAGACAGTGTGGTTGCCTATTCCATATTTCTCTGTTATTTGTCATTTTAATCCCAGTTCATTCATTTTCACCCTGAGTCTCATCATTTGCATATTTTATTCTAAAATCGAGACAAAAATAACTCCATCACTGACCAATACCAAGTTATTCAATATCAGAAAACAAAAACCAGTTTCAGTTTTTTTGTTTGTTCATTTGTTTGTTTCTATACTCACCAAAGGCTTGTAAACACTGTGGTGACTTTTATTTGTATAACCCTTTACTATTTCCACAGTACTCCATACATGTTATTTAATGCTGTTGTTACTGAATCCATGATAAAAAAGAGAATGCACAATTTGTTCAGAAAGATAACAAAAGGAAAGAACTATAGCAAAAGGAAAGAAAACTAATCCTAGCCTTAAACTTAACCCGTATAGAAAAACCAGGCAATGTTATTACCAATGGAAAGAAAATGGATAAGAATAAAACAAACAAACAAAAAACCAAAAAGCCCCACAATAAAATACAAAATGTTACACACACACACACACACACACACACAGACACACACACACACTCTACTAAGTGGAGGAAAGAGTGGGTAAGACAGAATGATGTGAATGGGTGCGAAGGAGGCAATATGAGAAAGCTGTCAGATAGTGGATGAATAGACAGGTTGACAGGTGAGAGGAGGGGAGATGAATGCCAACATTGGAGAGAAAGTGTGAGGAAGGAGGCAGGATTTAGAAGAAAAATCTCACACTGAGAAATAGAAAATAGTGCCACCTGCTGGTAAACATGTGACACTTTTTCAAAATACTCTTTTTTTTTTTTTAAATCATATTTAAGTTCAAGTTAGTTAACATATAGTGTATTATTAGTTTCAGAGGTAGAGGTCAGTGATTCATCAGTCTTATATAATACCCAGTGCTCATTACATCACATGCCCTTCTTAATGCCCATAACCCACTGACCCCACCCCCACCCACGACACCTCCAGCAACCCTCAGTTTGTTTTCTATAGTTAAGAGTCTCATGGTTTTCCTCCTTCTCTGTTTTTATCTTATTTTATTTTTCTTTCCCTTCCCCTATGTTCATGTTTTTTTTCTTAAATTCCACATATGAGTGAAATCATATGATATTTGTCTTTTTCTGACTGTTTTATTTCCCTTAGCATGATACACTTTAGGTCCATCCACTTTGTTGCAAATGGCAAGATTTCATTCTTTTGATCATTGAGTAATATTCCATTGTGTATATATGTGATATATATCTGTATCTATCTATCTATCTATCTATCTATCTATATCTATATCTATCTCACATCTTCTATATCCATTCATCTGTCAATGGACATCTGAGCTCTTTCCATATTTTGGCTATTGTGGACATTGCTGCTATAAACATTGGGGTGCATGTGGCCCTTTGAATCACTATTTTTGTACCTTTGGGTAAACACCTAGAAGTGAAATTGCTGGGTCAAATAGTTCTATTTTTAACTTTTTGAAGAATCTCCATACTGTTTTCCAGGCCAGGACTTTTGGTGTTGGAGATTTTTGATTACTGATTCAATTTATTTGCCGGTTGTGGATCTGTTCAAATTTTCTATCTCGTCTTACAACAGTTTTGGTAATTTGTAGGTTTCTCGGAATTTGTCCATTTCTTCTAGATTGCCCAGTTTGTTGGCATATAACTTTTCACAGTATTCTCTTGTAATTGTTTGTAATTCTGTCGTGTTGTTTATGACCTCTCTTCCTTCATTAATGATTTTTATCTATTTAGGTCCTTTCTCTTTTCTTTTTGGTAAATCTGGCTAGGGATTTATCAATTTTATTGATTCTTTTGTAGATCTAGCTCTTAGTTTTGTTAATTGGTTCTGTTATTTTTCTGTTTCTATGTCATTTATTTCTATTCTAATCTTTATTATTCCCCTCCTGCTGTATTTAGGTCTTATTTGCTGTTCGTTTTCTAACTTCAGTACATGCAAGGTTAAGTTGTGTATTTGAGACTTTTCTTGCTTCTTACAGGCCTATATATAATTGCTATATGCTTCCTTTGTAGGACCACCTTTGCTGACATCCCAAAGGTTTTGGACTGTTATGTTTTCATTTTCATTTGCTTCCATGTACTTTTTTATTTCTTCTTTAATATT
The DNA here is from genome assembly GCF_037043125.1 of Eumetopias jubatus. NCBI lineage: Eukaryota > Metazoa > Chordata > Mammalia > Carnivora > Otariidae > Eumetopias > Eumetopias jubatus. The sequence continues at coordinate 364,928 of NW_028274942.1, read as the reverse complement.
CTGGTTGGCCCATTCATTCTTTAGTAGGATGATCTTTAAACTCCATGTATTAGTGTCTTTCCAAAATTTTCTTGTGGTTGACTTCAAATTTCATAACATTGTGGTCTGAAAATATACATGGTATGATCTCAGTCTTTTTGTACTTGTTGAGGGCTTATTCATGACCCAGTATGTGATCTATTCTGGAAAATATTCCATGTGCACTTGAAAAGAATGTGCATTCTGCTGCTTTGGGATGCAAAGCTCTGAATATATCTGTTAAGTCCATATGTTTCAGTCTGTCATTCAAAGTCATTGTTTCCTTGTTGAGCTTCTGCTTAGATGATCTATCCATTGCTGTAAGTAGGCATTAAAGTCCCCTATTATTATTGTATTATTATCAGTGAGTTTCTTTATGATGTTATTAATTGATTTATGTATTTGGGTGCTCCCAAGTTGGGGCATATTTACATTTGTTAGATCTCCTTGATGGATAAGCCTCTTAATTATGATATAATGCCTATCTTCATATCTTGTTATATTATTTGCTTAAAGGTCTAGTTTTTCTGAATATTTCCTTTCACTGCTTTCTGGCCTGCCAAGTTTCAGTGGAAAGAACTGCCGCCAACCTGATCTGTCTCCCCTTGTACGTTAAGGACTTTTTTTCCCTTGCTGCTTTCAGTATTATTTCCTTATCTTTGTATTTTGTGAGTTTGACTATGGTATGACTTGGAAATGGTCGACTTCTGTTGAATTTAATGGGAGTTCTCTGTGCTTCTTGGATTTTGAGGTCTGTGTCCTACCCCAGATTAGGGAAGGTTGAATAAATCTTCTGCCCCTTTATCTCTCTCTTCATCTTCTGTGACTCCTATGATATAGATGTTATTACATTTTTTTAAATTTTTTTATTGTTATGTTAATCACCATATATTACATCATTAGTTTTTGATGCAGTGTTCCATGATTCATTGTTTGTTCATAACACCCAGTGCTCCATGCAGAACGTGCCCTCCTCAATACCCATCACCAGGCTAACCCATCCCCCTACCCCCCTCCCCTCTAGAACCCTCAGTTTGTTTTTCAGAGTCCATCATCTCTCATGGTTCGTCTCCCCCTCTGACATACTCCCCTTTTCTTCCTCTCCTGTTATCTTCTTCTTTTTCTTTTTTCTTAAAATATGTTGCATTATTTGTTTCAGAAGTACAGACCTGTGATTCAACAGTCTTGCACAATTCACAGCGCTCACCGTAGCACATACCCTCCCCAATGTCTATCACCCAGCCACCCCATCCCTCCCACCCCCAACCACTCCAGTAACCCTCAGTTTGTTTCCTGAGATTAAGAATTCCTCATATCAGGGAGGTCATGTGATACATGTCTTTCTCTGATTGACTTATTTCACTCAGCATAACACCCTCCAGTTCCATCCACGTCGTTGCAAATGGCAAGATCTCATTCCTTTTGATGGCTGCATAATATTCCATTGTGTATATATACCACTTCTTCTTTATCCATTCATCTGTCGATGGGCATCTTGGCTCTTTCCACAGTTTGGCTATTGTGGACATTGCTGCTATAAACATTGGGGTACACGTACCCCGTCGGGTCCCTACATTTGTATATCTTTGTGGTAAATACCCAGTAGTGCAATTGCTGGATCGAACGGTAGCTCTAATTTCAACTGTTGGAGAACCTCCATACTGTTTTCCAGAGTGGTTGCACCAGCTTGCATTCCCACCAACAGTGTAGGAGGGTTCCCCTTTCTCCACATCCCCGCCCACATCTGTCGTTCCCTGACTTGTTAATTTTAGCCATTCTGACGGGTGTGAGGTGGTATCTCATTGAGGTTTTGATTTGGATTTCCCTGATGCCGAGCGATGTGGAGCACTTTTTCACGTGCCTGTTGGCCATTTGGATGTCTTCTTTGGAGAAATGTCTGTTCATGTCTTCTGCCCATTTCTTGATTGGATTATTTGTTCTCTGGGTGTTGAGTTTGATAAGTTCTTTATGGATTTTGGATACTAGCCCTTTATCTGATATGTCATTTGCAAATATTTTCTCCCATTCTGTCGGTTGTCTTTTGGTTTTGTGGACTGTTTCTTTTGCTGTGCAAAAGCTTTTTATCTTGATGAAATCCCAATAGTTCATTTTTGCCCTGGCTTCCCGTGCCTTTGGCGATGTTTCTAGGAAGCAGTTGCTGCGGCTAAGGTCGAAAAGGTTGCTACCTGTGTTCTCCTTTAGGATTTGGATGGACTCCTGTCTCACGTTGAGGTCTTTCAACCATTTGGAGTCTATTTTTGTGTGTGGTGTAAGGAAATGGTCCGGTTTCATTCTTCTGCACGTGGCTGTCCAATTTTCCCAACACCATTTGTTGAAGAGACTGTCTTTTTGCCATTGGACATTCTTTCCTGCTTTGTCAAAAATAAGTTGACCATAGAGTTGAGGGTCCATTTCTGGGCTCTCGATTCTGTTCCATTGATCGATGTGTCTGTTTTTGTGCCAGTACCATACTGTCTTGATGATGACAGCTTTGTAATAGAGCTGGAAGTCTGGAATTGTGATGCCGCCAGCTTTGCTTTTCTTTTTCAGTATTCCTCTGGCTATTCTGGGTCTCTTCTGGTTCCATACAAATTTTAGGATTATTTGTTCCATTTCTTTGAAAAAAGTGGATGGTATTTTGATGGGGATTGCATTGAATGTGTAGATTGCTCTAGGTAGCATTGACATCTTCACAATGTTGATTCTGCCAATCCATGAGCATGGAACGTTTTTCCATTTCTTTGTGTCTTCTTCAATTTCTTTCATGAGTATTTTATAGTTTTCTGAGTACAGATCCTTTGCCTCTTTGGTTAGATTTATTCCTAGGTATCTAATGGTTTTGGGTGCAATTGTAAATGGGATCGACTCCTTGATTTGTCTCTCTTCTGTCTTGTTGTTGGTGTATAGGAATGCCACTGATTTCTGTGCATTGATTTTATATCCTGCTACTTTACTGAATTCCTGTATGAGTTCTAGCAGTTTTGGGGTGGAGTCTTTTGGGTTTTCCACATACCGTATCATATCATCTGCAAAGAGTGAGAGTTTGACTTCCTCTTTGCCGATTTGGATGCCTTTGATGTCTTTTTGTTGTCTGATTGCTGTGGCTAGGACTTCTAATACTATGTTGAATAGCAGTGGTGAGAGTGGACATCCCTGCCGCGTTCCTGACCTTAGGGGAAAAGCTCTCAGCCTTTCCCCATTGAGAATGATATTCGCTGTAGGTTTTTCATAGATGGCTTTTATGATATTGAGGTATGTACCCTCTATCCCTATACTCTGAAGAGTTTTGATCAAGAAAGGATGTTGTACTTTGTCAAATGCTTCTTCTGCATCTATTGAGAGGATCATATGATTCTTGTTCTTTCTTTTGTTAATGTATCGTATCACGTTGATTGATTTGCGGATGTTGAACCAGCCTTGCAGCCCAGGAATAAATCCCACTTGGTCATGGTGAATAATCCTTTTAATGTACTGTTGGATCCTATTGGCTAGTATTTTGGTGAGAATTTTTGCATCCACGTTCATCAAGGATATTGGTCTGTAATTCTCTTTTTTGATGGGGTCTTTGTCTGGTTTTGGGATCAAGGTAATGCTGGCCTCATAAAATGAGTTTGGAAGTTTCCCTTCCATTTCTATTTTTTGGAACAGTTTCAGGAGAATAGGTATTAATTCTTCTTGAAATGTCTGATAGAATTCCCCTGGGAAGCCATCTGGCCCTGGGCTTTTGTTTCTTGGGAGATTTTTGATGACTGTTTCAATTTCCTTAGTGGTTATCGGTCTGTTCAGGTTTTCTATTTCTTCCTGGTTCAGTTTTGGTAGTTGATACATCTCTAGGAATGCACCCATTTCTTCCAGGTTATCTAATTTGCTGGCATAGAGTTGCTCATCATATGTTCTTATAATTGTTTGTATTTCTTTGGTGTTGGTTGTGATCTCTCCTCTTTCATTCATGATTTTGTTGATTTGGGTCATTTCTCTTTTCTTTTTGATCAGTCTGGCCAGGGGTTTATCAATCTTGTTAATTCTTTCAAAGAACCAGCTCCTAGTTTCGTTGACCTGTTCTACTGTTCTTTTGGTTTCTAGTTCATTGATTTCTGCTCTGATCTTAATGATTTCTCTTCTCCTGCTAGGTTTAGGCTTTATTTGCTGTTCTTTCTCCAGCTCCTTTAGGTGTAGGGTTAGGTTGTGTATTTGAGACCCTTCTTGTTTCTTGAGAAAGGCTTGTATTGCTATATACTTTCCTCTCAGGACTGCCTTTGCTGTATCCCAAAGATTTTGAACAGCTGTGTTTTCATTTTCATTGGTTTCCATGAATTTTTTTAATTCTTCTTTAATTTCTTGGTTGACCCATTCATTCTTTAGTAGGATGCTCTTTAGCCTCCATGGATTTGAGTTCTTTCCGACTTTCCTCTTGTGGTTGAGTTCTAGTTTCAAAGCATTGTGGTCTGAAAATATGCAGGGAATGATCCCAATCTTTTGGTACCGATTGAGACCTGATTTGTGACCTAGGATGTGATCAATTCTGGAGAATGTTCCATGGGCACTAGAGAAGAATGTGTATTCCGTTGCTTTGGGATGGAATGTTCTGAATATGTCTGTGAAGTCCATTTGGTCCAGTGTGTCATTTAAAGTCTTTATTTCCTTGTTGATCTTTTGCTTAGATGATCTGTCCATTTCAGTCAGGGGGGTGTTAAAGTCCCCCACTATTATTGTATTGTTGTCAACGTGTTTCTTTGCTTTTGTTATTAATCGCCTTATATAATTGCCTGCTCCCATGTTCGGGGCATAGATATTTACAATTGTTAGATCTTCTTGTTGGATAGACCCTTTAAGTAGGATATAGTGTCCTTCCTCATCTCTTATTACAGTCTTTGTTTTAAAATCTAGTTTGTCTGATATAAGGATTGCCACCCCAGCTTTCTTTTGGTGTCCATTAGCATGGTAAATGGTTTTCCACCCCCTCACTTTCAATCTGGGGGTGTCTTGGGGTCTAAAATGAGTCTCTTGCAGACAGCATATGGATGGGTCTTGTTTTTTAATCCAATCTGATAGCCTGTGTCTTTTGATTGGGGCATTTAGCCCATTTACATTCAGGGTAACTATGGAAAGGTGTGAATTTAGTGCCATTGTATTACCTGTAAGGTGACTGTTAACTGTCTGTTGTCTGTGTTCGTTTCTGCTCTTTGCTGCTTTTAGGTTCTCTCTTTGCTTAGAGGACCCCTCTCAATATTTCTTGGAGGGCTGGTTTCGTGTTTGCAAATTCCTTTAGTTTTTGTTTGTTCTGGAAGCTTTTTATCTCTCCTTCTATTTTCAATGATAGCCTAGCTGGATTTGGTATTCTTGGCTGCATATTTTTCTCGTTTAGTGCTCTGAAGATATCTTGCCAGTCCTTTCTGGCCTGCCAGGTCTCTGTGGATAGGTCTGTTGCCAATCTAATGTTTCTACCATTGTAGGTTACATATCTCTTCTCCCGAGCTGCTTTCAGGATTTTCTCTTTGTCTCTGAGACTCGTAAGTTTTACTATTAGATGTCGGGGTGTTGACCTATTATTATTGATTTTGAGAGGGGTTCTCTGTGCCTCCTGGATTTTAATGCCTGTTTCCTTCCTCACATTAGGGAAGTTCTCTGCTATAATTTGCTCCAATATACCTTCTGCCCCTCTCTCTCTCTCTTCTTCTTCTGGGATCCCAATTATTCTAATGTTGTTTCGTCTTATCGTATCACTTATCTCTCGAATTCTGCCCTCGTGATCCTGTAGTTGTTTCTCTCTCTTTTTCTCAGCCTCTTTATTTTCCATCATTTGATCTTCTATATCGCTGATTCTCTCTTCTGCCTCATTTATCCTAGCATTTAGTGCCCCCATTTTTTTTAAAGATTTTATTTATTTATTCGAGAGAGAGAGAATGAGAGATAGAGAGCATGAGAGGGGGGAGGGTCAGAGGGAGAAGCAGACTCCCTGCTGAGCAGGGAGCCCGATGTGGGACTCGATCCCGGGGCTCCAGGATCATGACCTGAGCCGAAGGCAGTCGCTTAACCAACTGAGCCACCCAGGCGCCCCTAGTGCCCCCATTTTTGATTGCACCTCATCAATAGCCTTTTTGATTTCGATTTGGTTAGATTTTAGTTCTTTTATTTCTCCAGAAAGGGTTTCTCTAATAACTTCCACGCTTTTTTCAAGCCCAGCTAGTATCTTTAAAGTCATGATTCTGAACTCTAGGTCCGACATTGTACTAATGTCCGTATTGAGTAGGTCCCTGGCTGACGGTACTACCTCTTGTTCTTTTTGCTGAGGTGATTTCTTTCGTCTTGTCATTTTGTCCAGAGGAGAATAGATGAATGAGAGAACAAAATGCTAACAGGTTTACAATGTCCCCAGCAAATATACTGTATACAAATCAGAAAAGACCTGAAACCAGGGGAAAAGAAAGGGAAAGAAAGAAAAAAGAAAGAGAGAAAAAAAAGATAAAAACAAAAACAAAACAATACAAAAAAAGCAGAATATGATCCAATATGATCAGGCTAGTGCATAGATCAGTGCCACACACTAGATTTTGGGCGTATTTTGGTCTGTTAGAAAAAAGTGCCTCCTAAAATTTTAAAGGAAGAAAGACATATATGTACAAAATAAGGGTTGATACAATGAAGGGATGGAAGATGACTGTAAAGATGAAAATTATAAAAGATCTTATAAAAGGACTTGGTAAGATAAGTTGTTTGAAAAAGGAAAGAAGTTTTAAGAAAAAAAAAAGAAAAAGGGAGAGAATGTGATCAGGCAGGAGACAAGAACAAAGCCATACACTAGTGATTTAGGGTATATTTTGATCTGTTAGAAGAAACTATACCTCAAAATTTTAAAGAGAGAACAACTTATATATATATGCCAAAAATAAGGGTAACTACTATGAAGGGATAAAATATGACTCTAAAAATGAAAAATAAAAAATGTTTTTTTTTTTTAAAAGGGGATTGATAAGATGTTGGTTGAAAAAGGGAAAGAGAAAAATTAAAAAAAAGTCAACAAAAATTAACTTTGATGAAATAATGAATCATGGTAAAAAAAAAAAAAAAGCCATGAATCTATGTGCAGTATTCCCCTAGCGCTGGAGTTCTCCCATTCTCCTTGATCGATCAACTTGGTCTTGGCTTGCTGGCTGTTTGTGCTGAAATTCTGGGGGAGGGGCCTGTTGCTGTGGTTTCCAAATGTCTTTGCCGGAGGCAGAATGGCCCCGCCCTTGTCGGTCTGGGCTAAGGAAGCTGCTCCGGTTTGCTCTCAGGAGCTTTTGTTCCCTGCAAGCTCTTGGTACGGCTTTGGAGGACCAGGGCAGAAAGGGTGGCCTCCCAATCTCCACCCGGAGGAGCGGAGAACTCGGGGTCCCGCTCCCCAGTGTGCCCCCAGAGAAAAGCAGTCACTTCCGTGTCCCCGGTCTCCGGCCGCACTCTGTGCTCACCCGGCCTGTGATCGAGCGTTGCTATCTCTGGCACCCAACCCCGCGCGGAGTCTCCAAACCCAGCAGATCCCTGCAGTGCGCTCCCGCACCGCTCCTCCCCGGGAAGGAAGGGGAGTCTCCCCGGATCTGCTGCTTGTTGGGTCCCTGCTGGAGGAGCCGTGCCCCGACTGGGCCGCAGATCACAGTTTATGGCAACCCCGAGCTGAGAGCCCGCGACTCTGCTCCGTCTCTGCAGTCGGCTTCCCCGCTCTGATCCCTGGGAGCTCTGGCGCACTCAGGCACCCCCGGTCTCTCTGTGACCCCAAGGGTCCTGAGACCACACTGTCCCGGGAGGATTCCACCCCCCGCTTAGCCACTGCAGCGACGTCCCTCCGCCAAGCCAACTTCTAAAAGGTCCGATTTTGTGCTCCGCGGCTCTATCACTTGCCAGAAGCGGCTGGCGGAGGCCCCTCCCCCGCCGTCTATCCTCCTGAATATCGCCTCGGATTCACTTCTCCGCACGCCCTACCTTCCAGTAAATGGTCGCTTCTCTGTTCAGAGAGTTGTTGCTACTCTCCTGTTCGATCTCCTGTTGACTTCGTAGGTGTTCAGAATGGTTTTGATCCCTATTCAGCTGAATTCCTGAGACCAGACGAAATCTAGGTCTCCTACTCCTCTGCCATCTTGCCAATAAGTCTAAATGTTATTACATTTTAATAAAATGCTTAGTTTCCCAAATCTATCTTCATGGTCCATTAGCTTTCCTTCCCTCTTCTTTGCGGCTTCCTTATTTTCCATAATTTTACCTTCTATATCACTGATCACTCCTCTAATTCATCCATCCTCATTTTTATGGCCTCCACTTGGGACAGCATCTCAGTTATAGCATTTTCAATTTTGGCCTGACTAGATTTTAGTTCTTTTATCTGCAGTATGGGATTCTTTAGTGTCTTCTATGCATTTTTCAAGCACAGCTAATATCCTTATAATCACTTTTAAATTCTAGTTCAGACATCTTACTGTTATCTGTGTTGATTAAATACCTGTGAGTATGACCTCCTGTTCTTTCTTTTGGGGGTAACTTCTGTGTCTAGTCATTTTGTCCAGGAAAGAAAAGAAGAAAGAATAAGAAAACAACAACAACAACAAAACATTAGATCCTGAGTGTGTTTTGGTCTGCTTGTTAAACTGGATCCCGAAAGAAAGAAAGAAAGAAAGAAAGAAAGAAAGAAAGAAAGAAAGAAAATACAATGAAAGGACACACAAAAAATTAATATATATGTATATAAAGTATGCATATATAAATAATTTTTTAAAAAATTTAAAAAGGAATTGAAAAAATAATAAATGAAAAAAATTAATAATACTAAAGAATAAAATTACAAAGGAGGCTAGATACTATTTTCTCCTAGAGCTGAATCTTTGCAGCTCTCTCTGGTCAGCAAACTTTGTGCAAGCGATTTCTTTGTCCGGGTCTTCTGGGGGAGGGGCCTCTTACACTAATTCTCAGGTGGACTTTTCCTAGTAGAAATGTGCCTCCAGGTTGCAGGGAGGCAGGGACTGGTGTAAGTGGCTTCAGACACCACTAGGTGGCTCTGTTTTGCTTCCTGAAGTCTGAGCCCTGATGGGCAGGAGAATATGGCAATGTCCCGCTCTCTAGCCCCAGAGCTGAAAATTCCCATCACTAACTCCTCAATGAGCCCTCACAGAAGAGCAATCAATCACTCTTGTCTCCCCAGTTTCTGTCAGAACCCTGTGTTCAACCTGTGTGTGTCTGAGCTTTTTTATCTCAAGTATAGACTGACTTTCAAAACCAAATTTTAGGGAATCCCATGGCGTGGACCCAAGCTGTTCCTCCTGGGGAGAGTCTTACCAAGCTTCTGTCCTTTGCATGACCAGTCCCAGGAGAGCAGTCACACAGCCGCACACTGGTTGGCAGTTTATGGCAATACAGAGCGGATAGCTGGCACCTAGACTTGCTGTTCTCAGCTGGCGTCCAAACTCCTATGCCTGGGAACAGTATAGTATTTAGGTGTCACACATTCTTATGACCCAAGGGATCCCCAGGCCATGGTATAACACCCAGTATTCCATAGGGTAGTTCTATTTTTAACGTTATGAGGAACGTCTGTCCTATTTTCCAGAGTGACTGTCCTAGTTTGCATACCCACCAACGGTGCAAAAGGGTTCCTCCTTTCTCCAGATCCTTGCTAACATCTGTCATTTTCTGAGTTGTTAATTTTAGCTCTTCTGACAGGTGTGAGGTGGTATCTCATTGTGGTTCTGATTTGTATTTCCTAATGATGAGTTGATGTTGAGCATTTTTCATGGTTGCCATTTGTATATCTTCTTTGGAGTAGTGTCGGTTCATGTTTCTGCCCATTTCCTTAACTGGATTATTTATTCTAGGGCTATTGATTTTGATGAGTTCTTTATAGATTCTGGATACTAGACCTTTATGTGATATGTCATTTGTGAGTATCTTCTCCCATTCCATAGGCTGCCTTTTAGTTTTCAGCATTGTTACTTTCACTGTGCAGAAGCTTTTTATCTTGATGAAGCCCAATAGTTCATTTTTGCTTTGGTTTCCCTTGCCTCAGGTGACATGTCTAGTAAGAAGTTGCTATGGCCAAGGTGAAAGAGGTTGCTGTATGTGTTCCCCTCTAGGATTTTGATGGGTTTCTGTCACACATTTAGGCCTTTCATCCATTTTGAGTTTATCTTTGTGTATGGTGTAAGAGAATGGTCCAGTTTCATTCTTCTGCATGTGGTTGCCTAGTTTCCCCAGCATGATTTGTTGAAGAGATTCTCTTTTTTCCATTGGACATTCTTTCCTGCTTTGTTGAAGATTAGTTGACCATGGAGTCGAGGGTCTACTTCCGGGTTCTCTATTCTGTTCCACTGATCTATGTGTCTGTTTTTGTGCCACTACCATACTGTCTTGAGGGTTACAGCTTGCAATACAGCTTGAAGTCTGGCACTGTGGTGACACCAGCTTTGGTTTTCTTTTTCAACATTCCTTTCGCCATTCAGGGTCTTTTCTGGTTCTATACAAACTTTAGGATTATTTGTTCTAGCTCTGTGAAAAATGCTGGTGTTCAGTTAGAATGGCAAAACCTAACAAGACAGGAAACACCAAGTGTTGGTGAGGATGTAGAGAAAGGGGAACCCTCTTACACTATTGGCGGGAATGCAAACTGGTACAGCCACTATGGAAAACAGTATGGAGGTTCCTCAAGATGTTAAAAATAGAGGTACCTATGACCCAGCAATTGCACTAGTCGGTATTTACCCCAAAGATACAGATGTAGTGAAAAGAAGGGGCACCTGCACCCCAATGTTCATAGCAGCAATGTCCCTGATAGACAAACTGTGGAAGGAGCTGAGATGTCCTTGAACCGAGGAATGGATAAAGAAGATGTGGTATATATATACAATGGAATATTACTCAGCCATCAGAAAAGATGACTCCCTACCATTTGTATCGACATGGATGGGACTAGAGGGTATTATGCTAAGTGAAATAAGTCAAGCAGAGAAAGACAATTATCATATGGTTTCACTCATACGTGGAACAAAAGGAATAGTGCGGAGCACCACAGGGGAAGGGAGGGAAAAATGAATGGTAAGAAATCAGAGAGGGAGACAAACCATGAGAGAATCTTGACTCTGGGAAACAAACTGAGTGTTACAGAAGGGAGGGAGTGGAGGAAGGGGTAACTGGGTGATGATTAAAGGAGGGCATGTGATGTGAGGAACACTGGGTGTTAGACACAACTAATGACTCTTTGAACACTACATCAAAAACTAATGACGTACTATATGTTGGCTAACTGAACATAATAATAAAAAAAGAAAAATGCTGGTGTTAGTTTGATCGGGATTGCATTAAATATGTAGATTGCTTTGGGTAGCATAAACATTTTAACAATATTTGCTCTTGCAATCCATGAGCATGAAATACTTTTTTCATTTCTTTGTGTCTTCCTCAATTTCTTTCACAAGTGTTCTATAGTTTTCAGAGTACAGATGTGTTACCCTCTTTGGTTCGGTTTCTTCCTAGGTATCTTATGGTTTTGGGTGCAATTTTAAATAGGATTAATTACTTGATGTATTCTGCTGCTGCTTCATTATTGGTGTATAGAAATGCAACAGATTTCTGTGTGTTGATTTTATATCCTGCAACTTTGCTAAATTCCTGTATCGGTTCTAGCAATTTTTGGTGGAGTCTTTTATGTTTTCTATATACAGTATCATGTCATCTGCAAAGAGTGAAATTTTGACTTCTTCCTTGCCAATTTGGATGCTTTTTACTTCTTTTTTGTTGTCTGATTGCTGAAGCTATGACTTCCGATACTATGTTGAAAAACAATGGTGAGAGAGGACATACTGTTATGTTCCTGACCTTAGGGAAAAAACTCTCAGTTTTTCCCCGTTGAGGCTGGTATTAGCTGTGGGTCTTTCATATATGGCATTATGATGTTGTGGTATATTCCCTCTATACCTACTTTGTTGAGGGTTTTTAACAAGAAAGGAGGTTGCATTTTGTCAAATGCTTTTTCTGCATCTATTTAGAGGATCATATGTTTCTTATCCTTTCTTTTCTTAATGTGATGTATCACATTGATTGTTTTGTGGATGTTGAACCACCTCTGAAACCCAGGAATAATCCCACTTGAGCATGGTGAATAATCCACTTAATATACTGTTGGAATCAATCAGCTAGTATTTTGGTGAGAATTGTTGCATCCATGTTCATCAGGGATATTGGTTTGTAGTTCCTTTTGGTGGGATCTTCGTTTCGTTTGGGAATGAAGATAATGCCGGCCTTGTAGAATGAGTTTACTAGTGTTCCTTTCCATTTTTAATTTTTGGAGCAACTTCAGAAGAATAGATATTAATTGTTTTTAAATGTTTAGTAGAATTCCCCTGGGAAGCCATCTGGCCCTGGACTCGTTTGTTGAGAGATTTTTGATTACTGATTGTGGGAATTCATTGTTCCTGGCTAGAGAGGATTGAATAAACACATACCTTCCTGGATGAGACTAGTTGAGAAGCAAAGAAGGAGTATCTGGAAAACGGGGCCCCCTGTAAGGTTTCTGGGCTGAAAACAGCCAGATTCTCATTGCAGCTCAATGCACTCATCCAGGGAGTAAATGCTTGACTTAGGAGAAACATTTAGTTTTGGAGGTCACGCACTCCATGTACTCACTGTCTGCACACCCATCATGAACACAGCTTGTTCTATTCACACAATACTCCCTATGCCACTGCCTTGATTAATACAGCTTCACATTCCTTCTTGTTTTTCTTATTCCCTTGTTGTATTGATAACATTCACAATAAAGGTGGAGGCAGGGTCTGGCTTGGGCCCTTTCGCCACTACAGCAGCTGGTCCCCAGGCCCTCTCCTTTATCCTACTAAGGTGCCTGGAGTAATCTTTTCATTCACCGCCTCAGGGTTTGCTGGCCAAACCCAACAACTGATTAAATTTCTTTCCTGGTTATGCATCTGTTCAAATTTTCTATTTCTGCCTGTTTCAGTTTTGGTAGTTTATATGTTTCTAGGAATTTTTCCATTTTTTTCCAGATTGCCCAATTCGTTGGCATGTGATTGCTCAAAATATTCTCTTATAATTGTATTTCTGTGGTGTTGGTTGTGATCTCTCCTCTCTCATTAGTGCTTTTATTTATTTGAAATCCCTTCTCTTTTCTTTTTGATAAGTCTAAGGGTCTATCATTTTTTTATGTTCAATTAGCCAACATATAATACATCATTAGTTTTTTATGTAGTGTTCAACGATCCATTAGTTGCGTATGACGTCCAGTGCTCATCACAGCACATTTTTCCCATTCAGCACAATTTCCTGCCACTCTCTTCTGGACTGCCAGCTTTCAGTGGACAAGTCTGCTGCTAATCTTATGTGTCTACCCTTGTAGGTTAAGGACTTTTTGTCCCTAGCTGTTTTCAGAATTTTCTCTTTATCTTTGTATTTTTCAAGTTTCACTGTGATATGTTTTGGTGCTGACCTGTTTTTGTTGAACTTTGAGAACTTGAGGAGAGTTTTCTATGCCTCTTGGTCTTAAATGCCTTTTTTCTTCTCCAGATTAGGAAGCTCTAAGCCATCATTTGCTAAAAACAAACAAACAAACAAACAAACAAAACAAAAAACAAAAAACAAACCTTCCCCAATCTTATTTTCCTGGCACTCCTATGATATGGATATTATTGCAATTTGTGAAATCGCTGAGTTCTCTAGGTCTTCCTACATGATCTAAGAGTTTTCTTTCCCTCTTTTCAGCTTCACTATTTGCCATAATTTTATCTTGTGTATCACCTATCAATTCCTCTGCCTCTTCCATCATCTTTGTGATTTCATCTGGTCAGTTTTGTATCTCAGTTATAGCATTTTTTATTTGGAACTGACTAGTTTTGGGGACTTTTATCTCTGCAGCCAGGGTTTCTCTGGTGTTTCCTATGCTTGTTTCAAGCCCAGCTAGAATTCTTATGACTGTTATTCTAAATTCTTATTCAGATAAATTGCTTAAGTCTGTTTTGAGCAAGTCCCTGGCTGTGGTTTCTTCTGGATCTTTCTTTGGGTGAGAATTCCTCTGTCTTGTCATTTTGACTATGGTTCTGTCTTTTGCGTATTGTGAAAGCTTGTTGTTTCCTGCTCCTAATAGCAACACTATATTAAGCACTGTCTAGGGACTCAAGAAGTGTTCCTGTGCTGTGTGCTGTGTGCTGTGCGCACTATAATGTTGCGTTTCGGCTGTTCTTTCCCACAGGCTAGTCCTCTGCAGATTTTCTCTTTGCTTGCAGTGGGGAGTTTTTGGACCTTTAACTAGGTGTGCTTTGGTTTGTTTGTTAAGATAAACCTGCAATAAAAAAAAAAACAAAAAACAGAAAGAAAAAAGCCTGATCCGAGAAAAGAAACAAGAAAGGAAACAGATAAACAAAAATATATAAACTAATTGTGAAGAAAAAGAAAGAAGGGGAAAAAAAGAAAGGGAAAAAATTATTCCAAAAAAATGAGAAAAGGAAACAAACGAGCCAAAAAATGAACAAAAAACTATAACCTGATGCCAAACGGGGCGTGGCGGGGGGAAGCTTAAAAAAGAAGAAAACATAAAAAAGCCAGGTCCTCTTTCCACTGCAACTGAGTTTGATGCTTTGGAGCACTCTTTGATCAGTAGGCTCAATGTATGTGGAGGGCCTGTGTTGGTCTTCGGAGGGAGAGACCTGTATCACTGCCTCCCAGTCAGACCTGTCCTTGTAAAGATTCCCCTGCCAGGCCTGGGGTGTGCCTGGGAGGGGGGCAGCGTTTGGTGTAAGTGACTCCAGCCTCTGCTGAAGACACTGTGTTTCTTCTCACTGAAGTCCGAATGTGCTGGTGGGCAGGGGAATAGAAAATGGAGTCACCCACCCTCTCGTCCCTAGGGAAGGGAATTAGCAGCTGCTGATCAACAAGAGGACCTCACAGAAAAGTGAACAGTCTTCTCTCCTATGTACCAGGTTTTCATCAGATTACTTCCCTCAACCTGTCTGTGCCTGGCCATCAGCACACACAGTGACACAGTTCTCTTGTGTTTTATCTCTGGCTAACAGCTGGGATTCTTTTTTTTTTTTTTAATTCAATTGGCCAACATATATAATACATCATGAGTTTCAGAGGTAGTGTTCAATAATTCACCAGTTGCATATAACACACAGTACTCATCACGGCATGTGCCCTCCTTAATGCCCATTACACAGTTACCTGACCCCCCACCCACCACACCTGCCACAACCCTCAGTTTGTTTCCCAGAGTTAAGAGTCTCTCACAGTTTTGTCTCCCTCTGATTTCTTGCCATTCAGTTTTCCCTCCCCTACCTTTTGATCCTCTGCACTATTTCTTATATTCCACAAATGAGTGAAACCATATAATAATAGTCTTTCTCTCATTGACTTATTTCACTTAGCATAATACCCTCCGGTTCCATCCGTGTCAATGTAAATGGTAAGGATTCATCCTCTCTGATGGCTGAGTAATATTCCATTGTGTCTATGAACCACGTCTCCTTTATCCATTCATCTGTCAAAGGACATCTTGGCTCCTTCCATAGTTTGGCTATTGTGGACATTGCTGCTATGAACATTGGGGTGCATGTGCCCCTTCTTTTCATGACTTCTAGATATTTGGGTTAAATACCCAGTAGTGCTATTGCTGGGTTGTAAGGTAGCTCTATTTTTAACATCCTGAGGAACTTCCATACTGTTTTCCAGAGTGACAGTACCAGCTTGAATTCCCACCAACAGTGTAAGAGGGTTCCCCCTTCGCCACAACCTTGCCAACATTTGTTGTTCCATGTCTTGTTAATTTTAGCCATTCTGACTGGTGTAAATTGGTATCTCATTGTGGTTTTGATTTGTATTTCCTTGATGCCAAGTGATGTGGAGCATTTTTTTCATGTGTGCACTGACCAGTTTTATGTCTACTTTGGAGAAGTGTCTGTTCATGACTTTGGGCCATTCCTTTACTGAATTAATTGTGTTTTACAGGTTGAGTTTGAGAAGTTCTTCTTAGGTCGTGGATACCAGCCCTTCATCTATAATGTCATTTGGAAATATCTTCTCCCATTCCGTGGGTTGCCTTTTAGTTTTGTTGACTGTTTCCTTTCCTGTGCAGAGGATTTCTATATTGAGGAAGTACCCATAGTTCATTTTTGCTTTTGTTTTCCTGGCCTTTAGAGCTCTGTCTTGCAAGAAGTTGCTGAGGATGAGATTGAAGAGGCTGCTGCCTGTGTTCTCCTCTAGGATTTTGATGGATTCCTGTCTCACATTGCGGTCTTTCATCCATTATGAGTTTAACTTTGTGTATGGTGTAAGAGAATGGTCCAGTTTCATTCTTCTGCATGTGACTATCCAATCTTCCCAGCACCAGTTATTGAAGAGAGTGTTTTTTTTCTATTGGATATTCTTCCCTTCTTTCTTGAAGACCATAGAGTTGAGGGTACATTTTTGGAGACTCTGTTCGGTTTGGCTGATCTATGGTCTGATTTGTTTGTTTGTTTGTTTGTTTGTTTTGCCAGTACCCTGCTGTCTTGATGATCACAGCTTTGTCATATAGCTTGAAGTCAGGCACTGTGATGCCCCCAGCTTTGGTTCTCATTTTCAGCATTCCCCTCCGGATTCAGGGTTTTGTCTGATTCCATACAAATTTTAGGACTGTTTCTTCCAGCTCTGAAAACTTTCCCTGGTAGTTTGATAGGGATTGCATTGCATGTGTAGATTGCTCTGGGCAGCATAGTCATTTTCACAATGTTTATTCTTCCAATCCGTGAGCATGGATTGTTTTTCCATCTCTTTGTGTCTTCCTCAATTTCTTTCATAAGTATTCTGTAAGTTTCTGTTATACAGATCCTTTACATCTTTGGTTAGGTTGATTCCTAGGTATCTTATGGTTTTGGGTGCAATTGTAAATGGGATCGATTCCTTAATTTCTCTTTCTTCAGTCACATTGTTCGTGTATAGAAATGCAACTGATTTCTGTGCATTGATTTTGTAGCCTGCCATGTTGCTGAATTGCTGTACGAGTTCTAGCAATTTGGGGGTGGAGTCTTTGGGGTTTTCCACATAAAGTATCATGTCATCTGCGAAGAGAGAGAGTTTGACTCCTTCTTTGCCAATTTGAATGCCTTTTATTTCTTTTTGTTGTCTGATTGCTGAGGCTAGGACTTCTAGTACTATGGTGAACAATAGTGGTGAGAGTGGGTATCCCTGTCGTGTGCCTCACCTTAAGGGAAAAGCTCTCAGTTCTTCCCCATTGAGAATGATATTCACTCTGGGCTTCTCACAGATGGCTTTTATGATATTGAGATATGTTCCCTCTATCCCTAACCTTTGAAGAGTTTTAATCAGGAAAAGATGCTATAATTTGTCAAATGCTTTCTCTGCATCCATTGAGAGGATCATATAGGTCCTTGTCTCCTCTTCTTATTAATGTGCTCTATCATGTTGATTGATCTGCAAATCTTGAGCCACCCTTTCATCCCAGGAATAATCCCACCTTGTCCTGGTGAATATTCCTTTTAATGTCCTGTTGGACACTACTGACTATTATCTCGTTGAGTATTTTGGCATCTATATTCATCAGGGATATTGGTCCGTAATTCTCCTTTTTGGTGGGGTCCTTGCCTGGTTTGGGGATTAAGGTAATGCCAAGGGAGAACAAAGCATGGGCCCAAGGCGCCTCTCGACTCAACTCTTGTTTCCCCGACGCTAGGCCGTCTGCCCCATGCGTGCGTTTGGTCCTGTGTGCCAGCCACCCAACTCAGAGGAATGAAAGTGTAGAGAAGCCATGCGTCAGCAAAGAGCGCCCTTCCTGAGCGCGAACTTCATCCGTTGTGTGCCTTTGCGAAAGCATGAGAAATGGGGCCGAAACCCAACGCTGACTGGGAAACAGGCCTGTAAGGAGGGCTGCTCTCGGCTCACCTCTTGTCTTCGGAGGTTAGCACTGCTGTACAACCGTGGGCCTGGGTGCCTCGGTACCGTACCAGGCCGTTAACACAAAGGAGCGGTGCTGTAGAGTTACTGGCCTTGGCTAACACTGCGGTTCCCGAAGCGGGAGGAACGGTTCAGTGTACGCCTGTGGGAGACTGGGGAGAGGGTCCAATACGCGCAACCGGGGGAGAAACAGGGTCGCGCAGGAGGCCGCTGTCAACTCACCTCTTGTTCCGTGAGGCTACTACAGTCGCCCCGTGTGTGCGTGCAGGCTTCCAAGCAGCCACCTAAAGGCGACGGAACAAGCTGTAGAGAGTCCGTGCCTCACCTGACAAACCCCTTTCCTGAGATTGGAAGCATTTTGTTGTGGGCGTGCGTGAGAGCACTTGCAAGGGCGTCGCAACCCTAAATCCGAGTGAGACTCGGGCTGGGGCAGAAGGCAGCACACGATTCCCCGCTTCTTCCATGAGGCCAGCTCTGCGGCGCCACGTTGGCGTGGAAGTCTAATCGGCTAGCACACATACTAACTCAAGGCAGCAACCGTGTAGGGAAACCGTGCTTTAGCTACCGTCGACCTCTCTGAGGGAGGAAGCAGTTGACGGCCTACCGTGGCTGAGAGCCTGGGGAACGGGTTCCACCCATAAAGGCGAAGGGAGGAGAAAGAGGCCGGTGCCGGAGGCCCCTCTCGCCTCTGCTCTTGCCACCCGAAGCTAACACCGCCGCTCCGTGTGTGCCTGGAACGCTCAGGGCTCGACACCGGCTGGGAAGGAAGAAGCCTGGAAGGAATCCCGGCTCCAACTCACAGCGCCACTTCAGAACGTGGCCGCATGTTCAAGCGCGCTTGGGTGCGCCCTGGCGGGTGGGTCCGAGCAGAATGCCGAGGGAGGAAAGAGGCGTGGGCAGAAGGCACCTCTCGACTCAACTCTGCTTTCGGGAAGCTAGGTGTTTTGCCCCGTGTGCGCGAGTAGACCTAGAGCCACCCACCTACGTAAAGGCACAACACTGTGGAGAACCCGTGACTCAGCAAGCGTCGCCCTGCCACAGCGTGAACTTCACCTGGTGTGGGTTTTGGTGAGAGCATGAGACATGGGACCTCAAGGCAACTCCGAGCGGGAAACGCGTCTCTGCCAGTGAGTGCAAAGGCGTATTCTGAGTGAGACTCCGGCCGCGGCGGACGGCAGAACACGACTCCCCACTTGGTTTACGAAGCTCCCACTACGGCCCCCCTTTCCGTGTGAGTTCGTTGCTAGCGTACTAAGTCGGAGCCACGGCAGTGTAGCGAAACCGTGCTTCAGCTACCGTCGACCTTTCTGAGGGAAGAAGCAGCTACCGTGTCCCGTGGGGGGAGAGCCTGGGGAACCGGCGAAGGAGAACAGGCCCGCGCAGAAGGCACCTACGAGGACTCCGCTCTTGCGACCCGAAGCTACCGCTACTGCTCCCTGGGTGTTTGGAACGCTCAGTGCTAACACGGACTTGGAAGAAACAAGCTGTGAAAGAAGCCCAGCTTGGCAACATTTCCATCTGTGCTTGTGTGCCAACCTGGGAAATGGGTCCCAGCCGAACTCCAAGGGAGAACAAAGCATGGGCCCAAGGCGCCTCTCGACTCAACTCTTGTTTCCCCGACGCTAGGCCGTCTGCCCCATGCGTGCGTTTGGTCCTGTGTGCCAGCCACCCAACTCAGAGGAATGAAAGTGTAGAGAAACCCTCTCTCAATGAACATCTTCTTTGATGAACAGAGAAACATTTTCCAATGAATGTATGGAAGCCTAAGGAAAGTGCTGTATATTTAATTCTAAGAAAGAATGCCATATAGAAACCATCTTTCAACTCACATCTTCCGTTATGAAGATGGAGGCACATGCAAGTGTTTGTGAAAGCGTAAGCAAAATGCTATATACTTAATTCCAAGAAACAAGTCTGTGTAGATAGAATGCAACTTCGAACTAATACCTTGACTTATGAAGATACAAGCGTTTTCAAATATGTGTGTTGAAAGTTAAACAAAGTGCCATAAACTTAACTCTAAGAAACAATACTGTAGAGAAACCATCCCTTACCTAACATGTTCTTTCCAGAAGATAGAAGTATTATCAAAAGTGTGTCTGAAACATAAGGAAAAGTGAAATGTACTTAACTCAGAGGACCAAGTCTGTAAAGAGTGCAAATTTGAACTAATATCTTGTTCCATGGAGATAACAGAGTTTTCAGATATATGTAGGGAAGCTTAAGGAAAGTGACATAAACGTAACTCTAAGGAACAACATGGGAGAGAAACCAAATTTCAACTAACATCTCTCCTGAAGATGGAAGCATGTTGAAAGGGTGTGTTAGAGTGTAAAGGTAGTGCCATATTATTAGTCTAAAAAACAAGTCTGTGTAGAATTCATCTTTCCACAAAATCTTGTTTCATGTAGATCAAAGTGATTTCAAATGTACGTGTGGAAGCCCAGGCAAAGTGCCAAATACTTAATTTTAAGAAAGAGTACTGTAGAAAAAACGGTGTTCAATGAATCCCTTCTCTACTGAAGACGGAAGCACATTCAAAAGTATGTGTGATAGCACAAGGAAAGTGCGATGGACGTAACTCTGAAGCAACACGGTAAAAGAAACCATGTTTAAACTAAATAATTTCAGGAAGACATGTATTTTCAAAACAGTGTGAAACAACCCTGGGCACGGATTCGATACAAAACTCAGAGGGAGAAACAACACCGTGCAGAGGTCACCTCCTGACTCACCTCTTCCTGAAGCTTGCACTAACGATCCATGTGTGCTTTGAATGCTAAGTGCTCGACACTTGGAAGAAACAAACCTGGGAGGAACACGAACATCAGCTCACACCGTCTCTCCACAGGGTGGCAGCATTTGGCAGTATGCTTGTGTGAAAACCTGGGGAATGGATCCCATCCACAATTCCGAGGGAGAACTGGGACCATGCCAGAGGCAATCTCGATTCAGCTCTTCTTTCGGGAAGCAATGCTGCTGCCCTGAATGGGCGTGTACTTCTAAGTGCCATCCACCTAATGCAAAGGAACAAAATTGTAGAGAACCCGTGCCTCAGCAAAGATAGCCCTTCTTGAACATGGAATTCATCTGTTGTGTGCTTCTGTGAGAGCACGGAAAAATGGGACCCAAAGGTAATTCCTGGTGAGAAAAAGGACTCTGAGGAAGGCTGCTCTTGACTCACCTGTTGTTTTAGGAAGTTACCACTGCTGTACCTCGTGTGCCTGGATGCATAGGCACCAGGCTACTAACACAAAGAATCAATACTGCAGAGTTACCAAGCTTCAGCTAACATCGCCATTCCTGAAGTTGGAAGAATTTTGCAGTGTCCGAGGTTGAGAGCCTGGGGAACGGGTCCCATGTGGGAAATCGAGTGAGAAAAAGGATCGTGCAGAAGGCAGCTCTCACTCACATCTTGTTTCATGAGGCTAGTACCATGGCCCTGTGTGTGCATGCAGGCCAAAAGCCAACCACCTAACTCAAAAAGACAACACTGTAGAGAATCCGTTCTTCAGCTTAAATAGCCTTTGCTGAGAGTGGAAGCATATTGCTGTGTGCGTGCGTGAGAGATCTGCAAGTGAGTCCGAAACCATATTCCGAGTGAGACTCAGGCTGGGGCAGAAGGCAGAAAACGACTCCCCACTTGTTTCGTGAAGACAGCACTGCGGCCCCACTTTGGCAAGGAAGTCTAATTGCTAGCGTACTAACTTGAAGAAACAACACAGTAGAGGGACCGTATTTTAGCTAGCATCGCTGTTCCAGAGGGTGGAAACATTTTTAGTGTGTGTGCATGAGCCCGGAAATGATCCATAAATCACTCCGCGAGAGAAACGACTTCGTGCAGAAGGCACCTCTCGAATCAGCTCTAGTTTCGTGAAGCTAGCACTCCACCTGCATGTGTGCGTGGAGGTCTAAGTTCCAGTACCTCGCTCGAAGGAATTACACTGTAGAGAAACCGTGCTTTAGCTACCGTCGACCTCTCTGTGGGCGAAAGCAGTTTACAAGGTACCATATGGAGAGCCTGGGGAACGAGTTCCATACGTAAAACCGAGGCAGAAGCAGACAGTGCGGAAGGAACCTCTTGACCCAGCTCTTGCTACCTGAAGCTAACACTACTGATCCATGTGTGCTTGGAACGCAAAGTGCTCAGCCCTGACTTGGAATAAAGAAGCCTGTGAAGAATCCTAGCTTCAGCTCACTTCACCTCTCCACAGGGTGGCAGCATTTTGAACTGTGCTTGTGTGCAAACCTGGGGAATGGGTCCCAGCGTAATTACGAGGGAAAATAAGCATTGGCCAAAGGCACCTATCGACTGAACTCATGTTTCAGGAATCTAGGTCTGTTGCCCCCTGTGGGCATGTAGTCCTAAGTGCCATCCACCTAACTCAAAGGAACAAAACACTAGAGAACCCGTGCCTTAGCAAAGATCACCCTTCCTGAGCGTGAACTTCGTCTGTTGTGTGATTTTGTGAAAGCATGAGAAATCGGACCTAAACGTAACACTGAGAAACAGACCTGTAAAGAAGGCTGCTCTTGACTCACCACTTGTTTTAGGAGGTTAGCACTGCTATACCCTGTGTGTCTGGATGCCTAGGTGCAGGCTACTAAGTCAAAGAATCAAAGCTGTACAGTTACCAAGCTTTAGCTAACATTGCCGTTCTTGAAGCTGGACAAATTTTACAGTGTTCGTGTATGAGAGACCGGGGAACGGGTCCCATACGAGAAATCGAGTGAGAAACAGGATCGTGCAGAAGGCAGCTCTCACTCACCTCTTGTTTCATGAGGCTAGTCGTGTGGCTCTGTGTGTGCGTGCAGGCGTAAAGCCAGCCACATCACTCGAAAAGAGAACACTGTAGAGAACCCATGCTTCAGCTTAAATAGCCTTGCCTGCGAGTGGAAGCATTTGGCTGTGAGAGTGCGTGAGAGCACTGCAAGGGAGTCTGAAACCATATTCCGAGTGAGACTCAGCTCCGGCAGAACGCAGAAAACAACTCCCCACACTTGTTTCATGAAGTCAGCACTGTGGCCCCACTTTGCACGGAAGTCTAATTGCTAGCGTACTAACTCAAAGAAACAGCACTTAGAGGGACTGTGTTTTAGATAGCGTTGCTGTTCCAGAGGGTGGAAACACTTTCAGTGTATGTGCGTGAGAGCCTGGGGAAAGATCCCATAAATCACTGGGCAAGAGAAATGGCTTTGTGCAGAGGCATCTCTCAAATCAGCCCTAGTTTCACGAAGCTAGCACTCCTGCATGTGTGCGTGGAGGCCTAAGTTCCAGGCACCTCCCTCGAAGGAACAACACTAGAGACACCGTGCTTTAGCTATCGCCGAACTCTCGGTGGAGGAAGTATACTGTGTACTGTGGCTGAGAGCCCAGGGAACGGGATCCCTACGTAAACCCGAGGGAGAAAAAGGCCAGTGCCGAAGACACCTCTCGACTCAGCTCTTGTTTCTGAGGCTAGGACCGTTGCCCCGAGTGTGCGTGCAGGCCGAAAACCAACCGCCTAATTTGAAGGAACAATACTGTAGAGAATCCATGCTTCAGCTAAAATAGCCGTTCCTGAGGGTGGAAGCATTTTGCTGTGTACATGCATGAGAGCACTGCAAGTGAGTCCAAAAACATTTGCTGAGTGACACTCAGGCCGCGGCAGAAGGCAGAACACGACTTCCCACTTCTTTCATGAAGCTAGCAATGCGGCCCCACTTTTGCATGCAAGTGTAATGGCTAGCGTGCTAACTCAAAGCAACAACAGCGTAGAGAAACCGTGCTTTAGCTACCGTCGACCTCTCTGAGAGAGGAAGCAGTTGACGGGGTACCGTGGGTGAGAGCCTGGGGAACGGGTTCCATACGTAAAAGCAAGGAAGAAACAGGCTGGTGCAGAAAGCACCTCTCGACTCAGCTCTTGCTATCTGAAGCTAACATTACTGCTCCATGTGTGCTTGGAACGCTCAGTGCTCGACACTGTCCTGGAAGAAACAAGCCTGTAAAGGATCACAGCTTCAACTCACTTCGCTTCTTCAGATGGTGGCAGCATTTTCAAGTGTGCTTGTGTGCAAACCTGGAGAATGGGTCCAAGCATAATTCCAAGGGAGAAAGAAGCATGGGCAAAAGGTACCTCTCGACTGAACTCTTCTTTCAGGAAGCTAAGTCTGTTGCCCCGTGTTGGGGAGTAGTCCTAACAGCCATCCACCTAACTCAAAGGAACAAAACTGCAGAGAACCCATGACTCAGCAAACATCGCCCTTCCTCAGCGTGAACTTCATCTGTTGTGTGCTTTGATGAAAGCATGAGAAATGGGACCTCCACGTAACTGTGAGCGAGAAACAGGCCTCTAAGGAGGCTGCTCTCGACCAACCTGCTGTTTTAGGATGTTAGCACGACTGTACCCTGTGTGTCTGGATGCCTAGGTGCCAGGCTACTAAGTCAAAGAATCAAAGCTGTAGAGTTACCGCACTTGAGCTAATATTGCCGTTCTTGAAGCTAGAGGTCTTTACAGTGTTCGTGTATGAGAGACCGGGGAACAGGTCCCATACGTGAAATCGACTGAGAAACAGGATCGTGCAGAAGGCCGCTCTGACTCATCTCTTGTTTCATGCGGCTAGTCGCGTGGCCCCGTGTGTGCATGCAGGTGTAAAGCCAGCCACCTCACTCGAAAAGACAACACTGTAGAGAACCCGTGCTTCAGCTTAAACAGCCTTTCCTTCGAGTGGAAGCATTTTGCCATGAGTGTGCGTGAGATCACTGCAAGTGAGTCTGAAACCATATTCCGAGTGAGACTCAGGCTGGGGCAGAAGGCAGAGAATGACTCCCCACTTGTTTCATGAAGCCAGCACTGCAGCCCCACTTTGCATGGAAGTCTAATTGCTAGCGTACTAACTCGAAGAAACAGCACCGTAGAGGAACCGTGTTATAGAAAGCATCAATGTTCCGGAGGGTGGAAACACTTTCAGTGTGTGTGCGTGAGAGCCTGGGAAACGATCCCATAAATTACTGGGCGACAGAAACGGCTTCGTGCAGAGGCACCTCTCGAATCAGCTTTAGTTTCACGAAGCTAGCACTCCTCCGGCATGTGTGCGTGGAGGCCTAAGTTCCAGGCACCTCCCTCGAAGGAACAACACTGTGGAGAAATCATGCTTGAGATACCACCAATCTGTCAGTGGGAGGAAGCAGTATACTGTGTACTGTGGTGACAGCCCAGGGAATGGCTTCGCTACGTAAACCCGAGGGAGAAAAAGGCCAGTGCCAAAGACACCTCTCTACTCAGCTCTTGTTTCTGAGGCTAGTACCGTTGCCCCGTGGGTCCGTGCAGGCCGAAAGCCAACCACCTAACACGAAGGAATGACACTGTAGAGAATCCGAGTTTCAGCTAAAATAGCCGTTCCTGAGGGTGGAAGCATTTTGCTGTGTGCATGCGTGAGAGCACTGCAAGTGAGTACAAAACCATTTTCTGAATGAGACTCAGGCCACGGCAGAAGGCATAACACGACCACCCACTTGTTTCATGAAACTAGCGCAACGGCCCCACTTTTGCATGGAACTCTAATCGCTAGCATACTAACTTGAAGCAACAACAGTGTAGAGAAAACATGCTTTAGCTACCGTCCACCTCTCTGAGGGAGGAAGCAGTTTACGGAGTACCATGGGTGAGAGCCTGGGGAACAGGTTCCATACGTAAAGGCGAAGGAGAAACAGGCCGGTGCAGAAGGCACCTCTCGACTCAGCTCTTGCTACATGAAGCTAACACTACTGCTCCATGTGTGCTCGGGATGCTCAGTGCTCAACACTGTCCTGGAAGAAACAAGCCTGTAAAGAATCACACCTTCAACTCACTTCGCCTCTCCACAAGCTGGCAACATTTTCAACAGTGCTTGTGTGCCAACCAGGGGAATGGGTCCCAGCAGAATTCCAAGGGGTATATAAGCATGGACCAAAAGCACCTCTCGAATCAACTCTTCTTTTGTGAAGCTAGGTCGTCTGCTCCATGTGTTTGTGTAGTCTTAAATGCCATCCACCTAGCGCATAGGAACAAAACCGGAGAGACCCCGTGCCTCAGCAAAGAACGCCCTTCCTGAGCGCAAACTTCATCTGTTGTGTGTTTTGGTGAAAGTGTGAGAAATGGGACCTAAACCTTACTCTGACTGAGAAACAGGCCTGTAAGGAAGGCTGCTCTCGACTCACCTCCTGTTTTAGGAGGTTCCCATTGCTGTACCCTGTGTGCCAGGATGCCTAGGTACCTGGCCACTAACACTAAGAATCAATGCTGTACATTTACTGGCTTTAGTTTACATTGTCATGCCTGAAGCAGGAGGAAATGTACAGTGTAAGTCCATGAGAGACCGGGGAAATGGTCCCATACGTGAAATCGAGGGAGAAAGAGGGACACGCAGGATGCAGCTCTCAACTCACCTCTTGTTTCATGAGGCTTATACCATTGCCCGGTGTGTGCGTGCAGGCCTAAAACCAGCCACCTGACTCAAAGAAACAAACTGTAGAGAATCTATGCTTCACCTTAAAAAGCGTTTCTTGAGATGGGAAGCATTTTGTTGTATGCGTGTGTTAGACCACTGTAAGTGGGTCCCAAACCTAAATCCGAGTGCTCAGGCCGCGGCAGAAGGCAGAACACAACTCCCTACTTGTTTCATGAAGCCAGCACTGCGGCCCCCCTTTTGCATGGAGGTCTAATTGCTAGCCTACTGATTCGAAGAAACAGTACTGTAGCGGGACTGTGTTTATATAGCGTCCCTGTTGCGGAGGGTGGAAACACATTCAATGTATGTGCGTGAGAGCACTGAAGGGGGGGGTCAAACCTATATCCGAGTGAGGATCAGGCCACGGTAGAAGGAAGAACATGACTCCCCTCTTGTTTCTTGAAGCTAGCACTGTGGCCCCACTTTTGCATGCAATCTAATCTCTAGCGCCCTAACACGAAGAAACAGTGTAGAGAGTCCATGTCTTAGCTACCGTTAAGCACTCTGATGGAGGAAGCAGTTGACAGTGTACCATGGGTGAGAGCCTGGGGAACGGGTTCCATATGTAAAGGCAAAGGAGTAACAGGCCGGTGCAGAAGGCACCTCTCGACTCAGCTCTTGTTACCTGAAGCTAACACTACTGCTCCATGTGTGCTTGGAACCCTCAGTGCTCGACACTGACTTGGAAGAAACAAGCTTGTAAAGAATCCCAGCTTCAGCTCATTTCGCCTCTTTAGAGGGTGGCAGCAATTTCAAGTGTGCTTATGTGCCAATCTGGGGAACAGGTCCCTGCATAATTCTGATGAAGAAAGAAGCATGCACAGAAGGCACCTCTCGACTCGACTCTTCTTTCGGGAGGTTAAGTCTGTTGCCCCGTGTGTGCGAGTAGACGTAAGAGCCATCCACCTAAAAGTAACAAAACTGTAGAGAACTCGTGACTCAGCAAACATCACTCTTCCTCACTGTGAACTTCTTCTGTTCTTTGCTTTTGTGAAAGGATGAGAAATGTGACCTCCACTTAACTCTGAACGATAAGGAGGCTGCTCTCGACTGACCCGCTGTTTTAGGATGTTAGCACAGGTGTACCCTGTGTTTCTGGATGCCTGGATGCCAGGCTACTAAGTCAAAGAATAAAAGCTGTAGATTTACCGAACTTGAGCTAACATTGCCGTTCCTGAAGCCAGAGGAATTTTACAGTGTTCGTGTATGCGAGACCGGGGAATGGGTCCCATACTTGAAATTGAGTGAGAAACAGGATCGGGCAAAAGGCATCTCTCATGCACCTCTTGTTTTATGAGTCTAATACTGTTGCCCCATGTGTCCGTACAGCCCTAAAACCAGCCACCTAACTCATAGAAACAAACTCTAGAGAATCTGTGCTTCACCTTAAAAACCCTTTCCTGAGATTGGAAGCCTTTTGTTGTGTGCATGCGTAAGAGCCCTGCAAGTGCATCCCAAACCTAAATCCGAGTGAGGCTCAGGCCGTGGCAGAAGGCAGAACAAGACTCCCCACTTGTTACATAAAGCTAGCACTGCGGCCCCACTTCTGAATGTGAGTTAATTGCTAGCGTACTAACTCGATGAAAAAACAGTGTAGACAAACTGTGCTTTAGCTACCGTCCACCACTCTGAAGTAGGAAGCAGTTGACAGTGTACCGTGAGCGAGAGCCTGGGGAAGGGATTCCATACCTAAAGCCAAAGGAGTAACAGGCCGATGCATAAGGCAGCTCTGGTTAGCCATTCCTACCTGAAGCTATCACTACTGCTCCATATGTGCTTGGAACGCTCAGTGCCTGACAATGAGTTGGAAGAAACAAGTCTCTAAAGAATCCCAGCTTCAACTCATTTCGCCTCTCTACAGGGTGGCAGCAATTCCAAGTGTGCTTGTGTGCCAACCTGGGGAATGGGTCCCAGCAGAATTCCATGGGAGAAGGAAGCATGAGCAGAAGGCACCTCTCGACTCAACTCTTCTTTCTGGAAGGTAGGTCTGTTGCCCCGTGAGTGCGAGTAGACCTAAGAGCCATCCATCTAACGGAAAGGAACAAAACTGTAGAGAACCCGTGACTCAGCAAACATCGCTCTTCTTCAGCGTGAACTTCAACTGTTGTGTGCTTTTGTGAAAGCATGAGAAATGGGACCTCCACGTAACTCTGAGCGAGAAACAGGCCTCTAAGGAGCCTGCTCTTGACCAACCTGCTGTTTTAGTATGTTAACACTGCTGTACCCTGTGTGTCTGGATGCCTAGATGCCAAGCTACTAAGTCAAAGAATCAAAGCTGTAGAGTTACCCAACTTGAGCTAACATTGCCATTCTTGAAGCCGGAGGAAGTTTACAGTGTTCGTGAATGAGAGACCGGGGAACAGGTCCCATATGTGAAATCGAGTGAGAATCAAGATCGTGCAGAAGGCAGCTCTCACTCACCTCTTCTTTCATGAGACTATTCCCGTTTCCCCATGTGTGCATGCAGGCATAAATCAGCCACCTCACTCGAAAAGACAACACTGTAGAGAACCCGTTCTTCAGCTTAAAATGCCTTTCCTGAGAGTGGAAGCATTTTGCGGTGAGCGTGCGTGAGAGCACTGCAAGGGAGTACAAAACCATATTCTGAGTGAGACTCAGGTTGGGGCAGGAGGCAGAATACGACTCCCCACTTGTTTCATGAAGCCAGCACTGCAGCCCTAATTTGAACGTAAGTCTAATTGCTAGCGTACTAACTCCAAGAAACAACAATGTAGAGAAACCGTGCTTTAGCTACCATCCATCACCCCGAGGGAGGAAGCAGTTGACGGTGTACCATGGGTGAGAGCCTGGGGAACGGGATCCATACGTAAATGCGAAAGGAGTAACAGGCCGGTGCAGAAGGCACCTCTGGACTGAGCTCTTGTTACCTGAAGCTAACACTACTGCTCCATGTGTGCTTGGAACGCTCAGTGCTCAACACTGACTTGGAAGAACCAAGCCTGTAAAGAATCCCAGCTGCAACTCACTTCACCTCTCCACAGGGTGGCAGCATTTCCAAGTGTGTTTGTCTGCCAGCCTGGGGAATGGGTCCCAGCAAAATGCCAATGGAGAAAGAAGCATGCGCAGAAGGCACCTCTCGACTCAACTCTTCTTTCAGGAAGATACGTCTGTTGCCCCATGTGTGGGAGTAGACCTAAGCCTGGGGAACGGGTTCCATACATAAAAGGGAGGGTGAAACATGCTGGTGCACAAGGCACCTCTTGACTCAGCTCATCCTACATGAAGCTAACAGTGCTCAACACTGACTTGGAAGAAACAAGCCTGTAAAGAATCCCAGCTGCAACTCACTTCACCTCTCCACAGGGCGGCAGCATTTCCAAGTGTGTTTGTCTGCCAACCTGGGGAATGGGTCCCAGCAAAATTCCAATGAAGAAAGAAGCATGCGCAGAAGGCACCTCTCGACTCAACTCTTCTTTCGTGAAGCTAGGTCATCTGCCCCATGTGTGCAGGTAGTCCTAAGTGCCATCCACCTAACTCAAAGGAACAAAACTGTAGAGAACCCATGCCTCAGCAAAGATCGCCCTTCCTGAGCTAGAACTTCATCTGTTGTGTGTTTTTGTGAAAGCATGAGAAATGGGACCTAATTGTAAGTCTGACTGAGAAACAGGCCCGTAAGGAAGGCTGCTCTCGACTCACCTCTTGTTTTAGGTTAACACTGCTGTACCCTGTGTGCCTGGATGCCTAGGTACCAGGCCATGAACACAAAGAATCGATGCCGTAGAGTTACCGGCTTTAGCTAACATTGCCGTTCTTGAAGCTGGAGGAATTTTATATTGTTCGTGTATGTTGACCGGGGAACGGGTCCCCTACTTGAAATCGACTGAGAAATCGACTGCAGAAGGCAACCTCTCACTCACTTCTTGTTTCATGAGGCCTGTGTTGTCTTGCAGGCTTAAACGCAGCCACCTAACTCGAAAGAACAATACTGTACAGAACCTGTTCTTCCGCTTAAATAGGCTTTCCTGAGAGTGGAAGCATTTTGCCGTGAGCTTGGGTGCGAGCACTTCAGTTGAATCTGAAACCATATTCTGAGTGAGACTCAGGCTTCGGCAGAAGGCAGGAAACGACTCTTCACTTGTTTCTTGAAGCCAGCACTGCGGGCCCACTTTGCATGGAAGTGTAATTGCCAGCATACTAACTCGAAGAACCATCACTGTAGAGGGACCGTGTTTTAGATAGCATCGCTGATCCGCAGGGTGGAAACACTTTTCAGTGTGTGTGCATGAGACCCTGGGAAACGATTCCACAAATCACTGGGCGACAGAAACGGCTTCGTGCAGAGGCACCTCTCGAATCAGCTCTAGTTTCACGAAGCTAGCACTCCTCCTGCATGTCTGCATGGAGGCCTAAGTTCCAGGCACCTCCCTTGAAGGAACAACACTGTACAGAAACCGTGCTTTAGCTACCGCCGATCTCTCAGTGGGAAGAAGCAATATACTGTGTACTGTGGGTGACAGCCCACGGAACAGCTTCCCTACGTAAACCCGAGGGAGAAAAAGGCCGATGCCGAAGACACCCCTCAACTAGGCTCTTGTTTATGAGGCTAGTACCGTTGCCCTGTGTGTCTGTGCACGCCAAAAGCCAACCACCTAACTCAAAGAAACAACACTGTAGAGGAGAGCCGTTCCTGAGGGTGGAAGCATTTTGCTGTGTGCATGCGTGAGAGCACTGCAAGCGAGTCCAAAACCATTTTCTGAGTGAGACTCAGGCCGCAGCAAAGGAAGAACACAACTCCCCACTTGTTCCATGAAGCTAGCACTGCGGCCCCACTTTTGTATGCAAGTCTATTTGCTAGCGTACTAACTCGAAACATCAACAGTGTAGAGAAACTGTGCTTTAGCTACCTTCGACCTCCCTGAGGGAGGAAGCAGTTAACGGGGTACTGTGGCTGAGAGCCTGGGGAACGGGTTCCATACGTAAAAGCGAGGGAGAAACAGGCCATTGCAGAAGGCACCTCCGGACTCAGCTCTTGCTACCTGAAGATCATACTACCGCTCAGTGTGTCCTTGGAACGCTCAGTGCTGGACACTGCCTTGGAAGAAAGAAGCCTGTAAGGAATCCCAGCTTTAACTCACTTCGCCTCTACGGCGGGTGGCAACATTTCCAAGTGTGCTTGTGTGGAAAACTGGGGAATGGGTCCCAGCGTAATTCCGTTGGAGAAGAAGCACTCGCAGAAGGCACCTCTCAACTCAACTCTTCTTTCAGGAAGATAGGTCTGTTGCCCCGTGTTTGCGACTAGTCCTAAGTGCCATCCACCTAACACAAAGGAACAAAACTGTAGAGAACCCGTGATTCAGCAAACATTGCTCTTCCTCAGTGTGAACTTCATCTGTTTTGTGGTTTTGTGAAAGCCTGAGATATGGGACCTAAACCTAACTCTGAGCGAGAAACAGGCCTCTAAAGAGGCTGCTGTCGTCCAACCTGGTGTTTTAGGATGTTAGCACTGCTCTACCCTGTGTGTCTGGATGCCTAGGTGCCAGGCTACTAATTCAAAGAATCAAAGCTGTAGCATTACTGAACTTTAGCTAATATTACCATTCTTGAAACTGGAGGAATTTTACAGTGTTCGTGTATGAGAGACCGGTGAAGGGTCCCATACGTGAAATCGAGTGAGAAACAGGATCATGCAGAAGGCAGTTCTCACTCATCTCTTGTTTCATGAGGCTAGTACCGTGGCCCCGTGTGTGCATGCAAGCGTAAAGCCAGCCACCTCCCTCGAAAAGACAACTCTGTAGAGAATCCGTTCTTCAGCTTAAATAGCCTTTCCTGAGATTGGAAGCCTTTTTCATGAGCTTGCGTGAGAGAACTTCAAGTGAGTCTGAAACCATATTTCCCAGTGAGACTCAGGCTCCAGCAGAAGGCAGAAAATGACTCCACACTTGTTTCATGACGCTAGCACTGTGGCCCCACTTTTGCATGGAAATCTAATTGCTAGCGTACTAACTCAAAGAAACAGCACTGTAGAGGGACAGCTTTTTATATAGCATCGTTGTTCCATTGGGTGGAAACACTTTGAGTGTGTGTGCGTGAGAGCCTGGGGAACGATCCCATAAATTGCTGGGCAAGAGAAACGGCTTCAGGCAGAGGCACCTCTCAAATCAGCTCTATTTTCACCACGGTAGCACTCTTCCTGCATGTGTGCATGGAAGCCTAAGTTCTAGGCACCTCCCTCGAAGGAACAACACTGTAGAGACACACTTAGCTACCGCTGATTTCTCTGTGGGAGCAAGCAGTATACTGTGTACTGTGGGTGAGAGCCCGGGGAACGGGTTCCCTACGTAAACCCGAGCGAGAAAAACCCGGTGCAGAAGGCACCTCTGGACTCAGCTCTTGCTACCTGATGCTAACACTACTGCCTCATATTTGCTTGGAAATCTCAGTGCTTCACACTGGCTTGGAAGAAACTAGCCTGTAAAGACTCCCAGCTTCAGCTCACTTCTGCTCTTCAGAGATTGGCAGCATTTTCAACTGTGCTTGTGTGCAAACCTGGGGAATGGGTCCCAGCATAATTCCGAGGGAGAAAGAAGCATGGGCAGAAGGCACTTCTCGACTCAACTCGTCTCTCAGGAAGCTAGGTCTCTTGCCCCGTGTGTGCGTGTAGTCCTAAGAGCCATCCACCTATCGCAAAAGAACAATCCTGTAGAGAACCCGTGCCTCAGCAAACATCGCCCTTCCTCAGGGTTAATTTCATCTGTTGTCTGCTTTTTTTTCTTTAAATTTTTTATTGTTATATTAGTCACCATACATCCCATCATTAGTTTTTGATGTAGTGTTCCATGGTTCATTGTTTTTGCATAACACCCGTGTTCCATGCAAAATGTGCCCTCTTTAATACCCATCATCAGGCTAACCCATCCCCCGCCCTTCTCCCCTCTACAACCCTCAGTTTGTTTTTCAGAGTCCATCGTCTCTCATGGTTCGTCTCCCCCAGCAGTTTCCCCCCCTTCATGTTTCCCTTCCTGCTATGTTCTTCTTCTTTTTATTTTTAACTTATATTGTATTATTTGTGTCAGAGGTACAGATCTGTGATTCAACAGTCTTGCACAATTCACAGCACTCACCATAGCAGATTCCCTCCCCAATGTCTATCACCCAGCCACTCCATCCCTCCCACCCCACCTCCACTCCAGCAACCCTCAGTTTGTCTCCTGAGATTAAGAATTCCTCATATCAGTGAGGTCATACAATACATGTCTTTCTCTGATTGACTTATTTCACTCAGCATAACACCCTCCAGTTCCATCCACGTCATTGCAAATGGCAAGATCTCATTCTTTTTGATGGCTGCATAATATTCCATTGTGTGTCTGTATACACACACACACACACACACACACACACACACACACACACACACACATCTTCTTTATCCATTCATCTGTCGATGGGCATCTTGGCTCTTTCCACAGTTTGGCTATTGTGGACATTGCTGCTATAAACATCGGGATGCAAGCACCGCTTTGGTTCCCTACATTTGTATCTTTGTGGTAAATACCCAGGAGCGCAATTGCTGGATCGTATGGTAGCTTTATTTTCAACTTTTTGAGGAACCTCCATACTGTTTTCCAGAGTGGCTCCACCAGCTTGCATTTCCACCAACATTGTACGAGGGTTCCCCTTTCTCCACATCCCCGCCAACATCTGTCGCTTCCTGACTTGTTAATTTTAGCCATTCTGACTGGTGTGAGGTGGTATCTCATTGAGGTTTTGATTTGGATTTCCCTGATGCCAAGTGACGTTGAACACTTTTTCATAGTCTGTTGACCATTTGGATGTCTTCTTTGGAAAAATATCTGTTCATGTCTTCTGCCCATTTCTTGATTGGATCATTTGTTCTTTGGGTGTTGAAGAAGTTCTTTATAGATTTTGGATACTAGCCCTTTATCTGATATGTCATTTGCAAACATCTCTCATTTTGTCGGTGCGGCAGGCCCCTCTCCCAGAAGACAGGCTGGGAAAACAAGCAGCTAGCAACCCTGAGGTCCCTGGAAAACAGGTGCATCTTCCTTGGGTTGAGGTCAATAATTTGGACTCTATACATTCCCCCAACCACCCCTCAACAGAATGACTAGGAGGAGGAACCCCCAAAATAGGAAAGACTCAGAGATTATGACTTATGCCACAGATTTACAAATGGATTCAGATATAATCAAGATGTCGGAGATGGAATTCAGGCTAGCAATTGTGAAGACAATAGCTAGAATGGAGAAATCAATTAATGGCAACATAGAATCTCTAAAGGCAGAAATGAAAGCTGAATTGGCAGAACTTAAAAATGCTATCGGTGAGATCCAAGCTAATCTAGATAATCTAACAGCTACAGTAAGTGAGGCAAAAGAATGAATTAGTGATCTGGAAGACCAATTAATAGACAAGAAGGGAAAAGAGGAGGCCAGGGAAAAACAACTCAGAATCCATGAAGATAGAATCACAGAAATAAGTTTTAACACCAAGAAACGTTCCAATGTCAGAATTATTGATCTGGATCCTGGAAAGGGTGGAGAGAGAGAGAGAGAGGACTAGAGATATATTTGAGCAAATTGCAGCTGAGAACTTCCCTAATCTGGGGAATGAAACAAACATTCATGCCCGAGAGACAGAGAGGACCCTTCCCAAGATCAAGGAAAACAGGCCAACACCCTGGCATGTAATAGAAAAACTCGCAAATCTTAGAGCCAAGGAAACCATCTTAAGGGCAGTTAGGGGGAAGAGATTCCCTACGTACAGAGGGAAGAACATCAGAGTAACATCAGACCTACCCACAGAAACCTGGCAAGCTAGAAAGGGCTGACAAGACATATTCAGGGTACTAAATGAGAAGAACATGCAGCCAAGAATACTTTATCTGGCAAGACTGTCATTTAGAATGGATGGAGAGATGCAGAGCTTCCAAGACCAGCAGAAACTGAACGAATATGTGACCAGTAAGCCGGCCCTGCAAGAAATATTAAGGAGGGTCCTATAAAAGGAGAAAGGCCCCAAGAGTGATATAGAACAGAAACTTAGACAATCTATAAAAACAAGGTCTTCACAGGCAACATGATGACAATAAATTCATATCTTGCAATAATCACTCTCAACGTGAACGGCCTAAATGCTCCCATAAAATGGCACAGGGTTGCAGATTCGATAAAAAGACAGGACCCATCCATATGCTGTCTACAAGAGACTCATTTGGAACCTAAAGATACATCCAGACTGAAAGTGAAGGGATGGAGAGCCATCTTCCGTGCCAGCAGACCTCAAAAGAAAGCTGGGGTAGTAATTATTATATCAGACAAATTAGATTTTAAATTAAGACTGTAGTTAGAGACACAGAAGGACACTATATCGTTCTTAAAGGGTCTATCCAACAAGAAGATCTAACCATTGAAAATATCTATACCCCCAACATGGGAGAAGTCATCTACATAAGCCAATGGTTAACCAAAACAAAGAGTCATATTGATAATAATACGTTAATTGTAGGAGACCTTTAATACTCCACTCTCAACAATAGACAGATCACCTAAGCAGAAAATCATCAAAGAAACAAGAGCTTTGAATGACACACCGGACCAGATGGACCTCATAGATATAGACAGAACATTCCACCCTAAAACAACAGAACACTCATTCTTCTCGAGTGCACATGGAACTTTCTCCAGAATAAACCACATACTGGGTCACAAATCAGGTCTCAACTGATACCAAAAGATTGAGATTATTCCTTGCATATTCTCAGACCATAATGCTTTAAAACTGGAACTCAATCACAAGAAAAAATTTGGAAGAAATTCAAACACTTGGAAGCTAAAGACCACTCTGCTCAAGAATGTCTAGGTCAACCAGGAAATCAAAGAAGAACTTAAACAATTCATGGAAACCAATGAGAATGAAAACACATTGGTCCAAAACCTATGGGACACTGCAAAGGCAGTCCTAAGGGGGAAATACATAGCCATCCAATCCTCACTCACTCAAAAAAAAAAAAAAAAAAAAAAACCGCACAGAAAAATCCCGAATTCACCAACTAACTCTACACCTTAAAGAACAGGAGAAAAAACAACAAAGGATGGCTAAGTCACGCATTAGAAGAGAAATGATTAAGATTAGAGCAGAGATCAAGGAACTAGAAACCAGAAACACAGTAGATCAAATCAGTGAAACTAGAAGCTGGTTCTTTAAAAGAATTCATAAGATCGATAAACCACTGGCCAGACTTATCGAAAAGAAAAGAGAAATGACTCAAATTAATAAATTTATGAATGAAAGGAGAGAGATCACGACTAACACCAAGGAAATAGAAACAATTATTGGAAGTTATTATCAACAACTATATGCCAATAAACTGAGCAATCTGGATGAAATGGATGCCTTCCTGGAAACCTATAAACTGCCAAGACTGAAACAAGAAGAAATTGACAACCTGAATAGGCCAATAACCGGTAATGAGATTGAAGCAGTGATCAAAAAACAAGAGTCCAGGGCCTGCCGGATTCCCTGGGGAATGCTAACCAAACACTCAAAGAAGAAAGAATACCTATTCTCCTGAAGCTGTTTCAAAAAATAGAAACAGAAGGAGAGCTTCCAGACTCATTCTATGAGGCCAGCATTACCTTAATCCCCAAACCAGGCAAAGACCCCATCAAAAAGAATTTCAGACCAATATCCCTGATGAATATGGGTTCCAAAACCCTCAACAAAATCCTAGCTAATAGGATCCAACAATACATTAAAAGCATCATCCACCACGACAAAGCGGGATTTATCCCCAGGGTGCAAGGGTGGTTCAACATTTGCAAATCAAACAATGTGATAGAACACATTAATAAGAGGGGAGAGAAGAACCATACGGTCCTCTCAATTGATGCAGAAAAAGCATTTGACAAATTACAGCATCCTTTCCTGATTAAAACTCTTCAGAGTATAGGGATGGAGGAAACATTCCTCAAGTTCATAAAATCCATCTATGAAAAACACACAGCAAATATCATCCTCAAGGGGGAAAAGTTGAGAGCATTTCCCTTAAGTTCAGGAACACAAGGATGCCCACTCTCACCACTATTGGTCAACATAGTACTAGAAGTCCTAGCAACAGCAATCAGACCACTAAAAGAAATAAAAGAAACTGGCAAAGAAGAAATCAGACTCTCTCTTTTCACTGATGACATGATACTTTATGTGGAAAACCCAATAGACTCCACCCCCAAATTACTAGAACTCATACAGCAATTCAGTAACGTGGCAGGATACAAAATCAATGCACAGAAATCAGTTGCTCTCTTACACACTAACAATGCAACTGTAGAAAGAGAAATTAGAGAAAGAATTCCATGTACAATAGCACCCCAAAAGCCATAAGATAACTCAGAATAAACCTAACCAAAGAGGTACAAGATCTATGCTCTAGGAACTACAGAACACTCATGAAAGAAATTGAAGAAGACACAAAAAGATGGAAAAATATTCCATGCTCATGGATCAGAAGAATAAACATTGTTAAAATGTCTATGCTACCCAAAGCAATCTATACCTTCAATGCCATCCCGATCCAAATTCCAATGACATTTTTCAAAGTGCTGGAACAAATAATCCTAAAATTTGTATGGAATCCCAAAAGACCCCGAATCGCCAAGGAAATATTGAAAAAGAAAAACAAAGTTGGGGGCATCACGTTGCCCGACTTCAAGCTTATTACAAAGCAGTGATCACCAAGATAGCATGGTATTGGCACTAAAACAAACACATAGACCAATGGAACAGAATAGAGAGCCCAGATATGGACCCTCAACTCTATGGTCAAATAATCTTTGACAAAGCAGGAAAAAATATGCAATGGAAAAAAGACAGTCTCTTCAATAAATGGTGCTGGGAAAATTGGACGGTCACATGCAGAAGAATGAAACTCGACCATTCTCTAACACTATACACAAAGATAAACTCAAAATGGATGAAGGAACTCAATGTGAGAAAAGAATCCATCAAAATCCTAGAGGAGAACATAGGCAATAACCTCTTTGACATTGCCCACAGCAACTTCTTTCAAGATACATCTCCAGAGGCAAGCGAAACAAAAGCAAAAAAAAAAAAAAAAAAAAAAAACAGCAAAAGATCTTTTGGGACTTCATCAAGATAAAAAGCTTCTGCACAGCAAAGGAAACAGTCAGCAAAACAAAGAGGCAACCCACAGATTGGGAGAAGATATTTGCAAATGATACTACAGACAAAGGGCTGATAGCCAATATATATAAAGAACTTCTCAAACTCAACACCCAAAAAAACAAATAATCAAGCCAAAAAATGGGTAAAAGACATGAACAGACACTTCTCCAAAGAAATACAGATGGCTAACAGACACATGAAAAAATGTTCATCATCATTAGCCAGCAAGGAAATTTAAATCAAAACGACACTGAGATACCACCTTACACCAGTTAGAATGGCAAAAATGGACAGGGCAAGAAACAACAAATGTTGGAGAGGTTGTGGAGAAAGGGGATCCCTCTTACACTGTTGGTGGGAATGCAAGTTGGTACAGCCACTTTGGAAAAGAGTGTGGCAGTGCCTCAAAAAATTAAATATAGAGCTACCCTATGAATCAGCAATTGCACTCCTGGGTATTTGCCCCAAAGACACAGATGTAGGGAAAAGAAGGGCCATATGCACCCCAATGTTCATAGCAGCAATGTCCACAATAGCCACACTGTGGAAAGAGCTGGGATGCTCTTCAACAGATGAATGGATAAAGAAGTTGTGGTCCATATATACAATGGAATATTACTCAGCCACCAGAAAGGATAAATACCCTGCTTTTACATCAACATGGATGGGACTGTAAGAGATTATGCTAAGTGAAATAAGTCAAGCAGAGAAAGCCAATTATCATATGGTTTTGCTTCCTTATGTTATGGAACATAAGGAATAGCATGGAGGACATTAGGAGAAGGAAGGGAAAAATCAAGGGGGGAAATCGGAGGGAGAGATGAACCATGAGAGACTACGGACTCTGAGAAACAAACTGAGGGTTTTAGAGGCTCCGGAGGGGGGTGGAGGGATGAGTTAGCCCCTTGATGGCTATTAAGGAGGGCAGGTACTGCATGGAGCACTGGGTGTTATACGAAAACAATGAATCATGGATCCCCACATCAAAAAGTAATGATGTATTGTATGGTGACTAACATAACATAATAAAATAAAATTTAAAAGAGAGAGAGAGAGAGAGAGAGAGAAAGAGAAGGAAACAAAGGAAAGAGAGCCTGGAGGAGAAAAGAAAGTACTCAAGAAGTGTCTGAAATGAGGAAAAATTAGACACATAGACTGTGCTTCCTGTGTTGGTCCCTTCTCTGTTCTTATGTGAACACTCCAACTCTGGGGCCACAAGACCCTGAAATGTTCACCAGACAACTTACAGTCAAATCTCAGATGGCACTAGCACTGAAAACATATTCATACTCTGATTCTCTGTGGGAGAAAATGAGGATAATACATCAAGGTGTTTCAGTTTTACCATAATATTTTGCATCTGGGGGCGCCTGGGTGGCTCAGATGGTTAAGCATCTGCCTTCGGTTTGGGTCATGATCCCAGGGTCCTGGGATCGAGCCCCACATCGGGCTCCTGGCTCAGCAGGGAGCCTGCTTCTCCCTCTCCCTCTGCCTCTCTCCCTGCTCATTCTCTCTCTCTCTCTCTCTCTCTCTCTCTGTGTGTGTGTGTGTGTGTGTGTATCTCTGTGTCTCAGATGAATAAATAAAATCTTTTTTAAAAAATGATATTTTGCATCTGTATATGTCTATTGTCCTCCTACGTGTACACATACCTCCCCCAAAAAACAATAAGAAGAAAAATAAAACCATCACAAATTTTAAAGTAAGTCATCCACTATTCTCCTTTATTCACAAAAATCTACTGCCTCCTTTTCGATTAATTTGAGTTTTAGAGAAAAACCCACTCCTCTCAAGGACAGCCTGGATCCTTGACAAGA
Source organism: Eumetopias jubatus (assembly GCF_037043125.1). NCBI lineage: Eukaryota > Metazoa > Chordata > Mammalia > Carnivora > Otariidae > Eumetopias > Eumetopias jubatus. Next base: position 324,546 of record NW_028274942.1, on the reverse strand, counting down.
TTATAAGCCTCATAAGGAAAATATAAGTTTACTAATCATAAACAAGTTCCAAAGCAACAGTAATTAATTTTTAAATTGAATTTAAAAATTTATTCTTTTTTGCTTTTTAAAGAAAAGTATTTTTTTAAGTAAGTGTTCTGCTAGCTAGGTTCTCATACCATTATTTAAAATTAGTAAAATTTTAAATTCCAAACATTTTGCTTTGATTTTTGTGTAGCTAACACTTTTTAAATTTTCTTCAAAAGGACCAGAAGGTAAAAATTTTCTAGAAAGAGATCAGAGGACATATTTATTCATATGGTGGTGATGTTCTTTTTATTCTAAAGATAATGATTTGCTGTTTAATAAACAGTTTTGTTGAAATGCAACTCTGAAAACTCTTATAGGGCTATCTTTGAATTTTCTGAGGTTTGTTACATATTCTAGAAGGAAGAGGAGGCCTATAAGACAAAATCAGGACTATGATCTGGGATCAGTATATGCATTGTAAGTTCTAGAAAGCCAATCTGTGTTGCATGTTATTATTTTCTCCAACTCTACCACTTAAACCACTTAAAGTGTCTCTATCTAGGGCCATGAAAATCTTTTTTTTTTCATATTACCTGCTTAATTGCTTGACTATGGAGACTAGCCAGGCAAAACTGAAGGAGTAGGCATTTGGTAGCAGACAGACATACCTACTTCCTTGCCAATTTCTCCTACCACTCTTACTGTCATGGGCCTGCTCCAGATACAGAGTCCTGTCTGGGTTCCATGCTTGATTATGCATTTGAGCATTTAAGCCATCAGTTCAATAATCCTGGAATGCAGTTTCCTCCGTTCTCGTTATGATTATCATTCTATCGTTCAGATCTCAGCCTTAAATGTCTACTTAATCACCTATACTAGTGTAGCTAAAGATATCTGCATTCACTCACTAGTATCTGAACTTTTTCTTAGTTTTTAGCTTATTCATGTATTGGTTAATTGCTCATCTCCCCTCACTGAGTATAAGCTCCTTTTTAAAATTTAAATTCAACTAATTAACATATAATGTATTATTAGTTTCAGAGGTATAGGTCAGTGATTCGTCAGGCTTGTATAACACCCAGTACTCATTACATCACGTGCCCTCCTTAATGTCCATCCCCCATCCCCCACCTCCCTCCTTTCCAGCAATCCTCAGTTTGTTTCCTATGATTAAGAGTCTCTTATGGCTTGTTTCCCTCTCTGATTTCATCTTGTTTTATTTTTCCCTCTCTTCCTCTATGATCCTGTTTTGTTTCTTAAACTCCACATATGAGTGAGATAATATGATAATTGTTTTTCTCTGATTGACTTTTTTCACTTAGCAAAATACCCTTTAGTTCCATTCACGTCATTGCAAATGGCAAGAGTTCTTTTTTGATGACTGAGTAGTATTCCTGTGTGTGTGTGTGTGTGTGTGTGTGTGTGTGTGTGTGTGTGTGTGTATGTATATATGTGTATATATATATATATCTATATCTCACATCTTCTTTATCCATTCATGTGTTGAAGGACATCTCAACTCTTTCCATAGTTTGGCTACTGTGGACATCGCTGCTAAAAACATTGGGGTGCAGGTGCCCCTTTGAATCACTACATGTGTGTCTTTGGGGTAAATACCCAGTAGTGCAATTGCTGGGTCATAGGGTAGCTCTATTTTTAAACATCTTGAGGAACCTCCATACTGTTTTCCAGAGTGGCTGTACCAGTGTGCATTCCCACCAGCAGTGTAAGAGGGTTCCCCTTTCTCCACATCCTCGCCAACATTTGTTGATTCCTGTCTTATTAATTCTAGCCATCTTGATTGGTGTGAAGTGGTATCTCATTGTGGTTTTGATTTGGATTTCCCTGATGCCAAGTGATGGTGAGCATTTTTTCATGTGTCTGTTGGCCTTTTGTATGTCTTCTTTGGAAAAATATGTGTTCATGTCGTCTCCCCATTTCTTCACTGGGTTATTTGTTTTTTTGGTGTTGTTTGATAAGTTCTTTATAGATTTTGGATACCAGCCCTTTATCTGATAAGACATTTGCAAATATCTTCTCCCGTTCTGTCAGTTGCCTTTTGGTTTTGTCATCTGTTTCCGTTACTGTCTTGATGAAGTCCAAATCATTCATGTTTGCCTTTGTTTCCTTTGTCTTTGGAGATTTGTCTAGCAAGAAGTTGCTGTGGCCAAGGTCATGGAGGTTGCTGACTCTGTTCTCCTCTGGGATTTTGATGGATCCCTGTCTCACATTTAGGTTTTTTATCCCTTTTAGTCTATTTTTGTGTATGGCCCAAGGAAATGGACTAGTTTCATTCTTCTGTATATAGCTGTCCAATTTTCCCAGCACCATTTATTGAAGAGACTGCTTTTTTTTCCCATTGGATATTCTTTCCTGCTTTGTCAAAGATTAGTTGACCATAGAGTTGAGGGTCTGTTTCTGGGTTTTCTATTCTGTTCCATTGATCTATGTGCCTGTTTTTGTGCCAGTACCATACTGTATGATGATTACAGCTTTGTAATAGAGTTTGAAGTCCAGAAGTGAGATGCCACCAGCTTTGCTGTTGGTGTTGTTGTTGTTGTTGTTGTTTTCCAACATTCCTTTGGCTATTCAGGGTCTTTTCTGGTTCCATACAAATTTTAGGATTATTTGTTCCAGCCCTGTGAAAAAAGTTGATGGTATTTTGGTAGGGAGGGCATTGAATGTATAGATTGCTCTAGGTAGCATAGAAATTTTAACAATGTTTGTTATTCTAATCCATGAGCATGGAATGTTTTTCCATTTCTTTGTGTCTTCCTCAATTTCTTTCCTGACTGTTCTATAGTTTTCTGAGCACAGATCCTTTGCCTCTTTGCTTAGGTTTATTCCTAAATATCTTATGGTCTTAGGTGCAATATGGATGAGATCAACTCCTTACCTTCTCTTTCTTCTGTCTCATTGTTCGTGTATAGAAAGGCAACTGATTTCTGTGCATTGATTTTTATATATAAGCTCCCTCTGAATCATTCTGGCTGCCTACTTCCTGGTATATCCTTAGCACCTAAACTGCCTCACTCATAGAAGATGCTTGTTAAACATATGTTGAAAGAAAAATTCCTGTCAATTTTATTTTAACCCACACAATATATAATACTGGTATTACCAAGACAGATTTCTTGTTAAATATTTAATTTCGTTGAGCAAAAGAAATTTAAGAAAAAGAAATACTGAGTGGTGTGACAAACATGAGCTCTAGTAGATGTTAACGGTAGAAACCTTGGGCAGTTCCCCATCCCCATTTCCAGTTATTAAAGTTTTTAATCTCAGTTTTTAAAACCTCTCTCTGTTGACCCTATTCCTATGGAAAACAAATCCATGCTGTTTCCTTTTTCATGTCTCAAGAAATTATCAGAAGTGAGCAAAGTATCTGAAAATTGTATGAGTACAAATACTTTTTTTAATGGATGAGTGAATATAATGTTAAGGGAGTGATTTAGTAATCCCACTCAATGACTATGGAAGAAGCTGAATGATTCTATGGATGAGACAAACTTTTGGAAGCAGGTCAATTTTATGAGCAGATCCGAGTCAATGACAAGATTATTGTCTTGGGAAGTGTAAAGTTCTATTTCTTATCATGTAATGAAGCTAAATTTCCCTAATTTTCTCTATGGTGCAGGATGCCATTATATTTTCATATAATAATCCTCAAACCACTAGGTAAAAATTTTATCAAGTCCCTTTCTTTCCAGAAGCTCTTTGCTGTGTGCGAATTTTAAGGAATTGTTAGAGCTGTATGATAAAATTACAAATCTTAGAAATGGGCAGGGATTCAATGTTGCTACTTTTCCAGGGACTCTGGTTTCAAGCATGCTTATTTTCATATGCTTCTTTACAGATCAAGGAACTAAGACCTGAGAAACACAAAGTAAAGAGACTTAAGATTACTCATTTGTGAAGAGTGGAGACAGTGTGGTTGCCTATTCCATATTTCTCTGTTATTTGTCATTTTAATCCCAGTTCATTCATTTTCACCCTGAGTCTCATCATTTGCATATTTTATTCTAAAATCGAGACAAAAATAACTCCATCACTGACCAATACCAAGTTATTCAATATCAGAAAACAAAAACCAGTTTCAGTTTTTTTGTTTGTTCATTTGTTTGTTTCTATACTCACCAAAGGCTTGTAAACACTGTGGTGACTTTTATTTGTATAACCCTTTACTATTTCCACAGTACTCCATACATGTTATTTAATGCTGTTGTTACTGAATCCATGATAAAAAAGAGAATGCACAATTTGTTCAGAAAGATAACAAAAGGAAAGAACTATAGCAAAAGGAAAGAAAACTAATCCTAGCCTTAAACTTAACCCGTATAGAAAAACCAGGCAATGTTATTACCAATGGAAAGAAAATGGATAAGAATAAAACAAACAAACAAAAAACCAAAAAGCCCCACAATAAAATACAAAATGTTACACACACACACACACACACACACACAGACACACACACACACTCTACTAAGTGGAGGAAAGAGTGGGTAAGACAGAATGATGTGAATGGGTGCGAAGGAGGCAATATGAGAAAGCTGTCAGATAGTGGATGAATAGACAGGTTGACAGGTGAGAGGAGGGGAGATGAATGCCAACATTGGAGAGAAAGTGTGAGGAAGGAGGCAGGATTTAGAAGAAAAATCTCACACTGAGAAATAGAAAATAGTGCCACCTGCTGGTAAACATGTGACACTTTTTCAAAATACTCTTTTTTTTTTTTTAAATCATATTTAAGTTCAAGTTAGTTAACATATAGTGTATTATTAGTTTCAGAGGTAGAGGTCAGTGATTCATCAGTCTTATATAATACCCAGTGCTCATTACATCACATGCCCTTCTTAATGCCCATAACCCACTGACCCCACCCCCACCCACGACACCTCCAGCAACCCTCAGTTTGTTTTCTATAGTTAAGAGTCTCATGGTTTTCCTCCTTCTCTGTTTTTATCTTATTTTATTTTTCTTTCCCTTCCCCTATGTTCATGTTTTTTTTCTTAAATTCCACATATGAGTGAAATCATATGATATTTGTCTTTTTCTGACTGTTTTATTTCCCTTAGCATGATACACTTTAGGTCCATCCACTTTGTTGCAAATGGCAAGATTTCATTCTTTTGATCATTGAGTAATATTCCATTGTGTATATATGTGATATATATCTGTATCTATCTATCTATCTATCTATCTATCTATATCTATATCTATCTCACATCTTCTATATCCATTCATCTGTCAATGGACATCTGAGCTCTTTCCATATTTTGGCTATTGTGGACATTGCTGCTATAAACATTGGGGTGCATGTGGCCCTTTGAATCACTATTTTTGTACCTTTGGGTAAACACCTAGAAGTGAAATTGCTGGGTCAAATAGTTCTATTTTTAACTTTTTGAAGAATCTCCATACTGTTTTCCAGGCCAGGACTTTTGGTGTTGGAGATTTTTGATTACTGATTCAATTTATTTGCCGGTTGTGGATCTGTTCAAATTTTCTATCTCGTCTTACAACAGTTTTGGTAATTTGTAGGTTTCTCGGAATTTGTCCATTTCTTCTAGATTGCCCAGTTTGTTGGCATATAACTTTTCACAGTATTCTCTTGTAATTGTTTGTAATTCTGTCGTGTTGTTTATGACCTCTCTTCCTTCATTAATGATTTTTATCTATTTAGGTCCTTTCTCTTTTCTTTTTGGTAAATCTGGCTAGGGATTTATCAATTTTATTGATTCTTTTGTAGATCTAGCTCTTAGTTTTGTTAATTGGTTCTGTTATTTTTCTGTTTCTATGTCATTTATTTCTATTCTAATCTTTATTATTCCCCTCCTGCTGTATTTAGGTCTTATTTGCTGTTCGTTTTCTAACTTCAGTACATGCAAGGTTAAGTTGTGTATTTGAGACTTTTCTTGCTTCTTACAGGCCTATATATAATTGCTATATGCTTCCTTTGTAGGACCACCTTTGCTGACATCCCAAAGGTTTTGGACTGTTATGTTTTCATTTTCATTTGCTTCCATGTACTTTTTTATTTCTTCTTTAATATTCTGGTTGGCCCATTCATTCTTTAGTAGGATGATCTTTAAACTCCATGTATTAGTGTCTTTCCAAAATTTTCTTGTGGTTGACTTCAAATTTCATAACATTGTGGTCTGAAAATATACATGGTATGATCTCAGTCTTTTTGTACTTGTTGAGGGCTTATTCATGACCCAGTATGTGATCTATTCTGGAAAATATTCCATGTGCACTTGAAAAGAATGTGCATTCTGCTGCTTTGGGATGCAAAGCTCTGAATATATCTGTTAAGTCCATATGTTTCAGTCTGTCATTCAAAGTCATTGTTTCCTTGTTGAGCTTCTGCTTAGATGATCTATCCATTGCTGTAAGTAGGCATTAAAGTCCCCTATTATTATTGTATTATTATCAGTGAGTTTCTTTATGATGTTATTAATTGATTTATGTATTTGGGTGCTCCCAAGTTGGGGCATATTTACATTTGTTAGATCTCCTTGATGGATAAGCCTCTTAATTATGATATAATGCCTATCTTCATATCTTGTTATATTATTTGCTTAAAGGTCTAGTTTTTCTGAATATTTCCTTTCACTGCTTTCTGGCCTGCCAAGTTTCAGTGGAAAGAACTGCCGCCAACCTGATCTGTCTCCCCTTGTACGTTAAGGACTTTTTTTCCCTTGCTGCTTTCAGTATTATTTCCTTATCTTTGTATTTTGTGAGTTTGACTATGGTATGACTTGGAAATGGTCGACTTCTGTTGAATTTAATGGGAGTTCTCTGTGCTTCTTGGATTTTGAGGTCTGTGTCCTACCCCAGATTAGGGAAGGTTGAATAAATCTTCTGCCCCTTTATCTCTCTCTTCATCTTCTGTGACTCCTATGATATAGATGTTATTACATTTTTTTAAATTTTTTTATTGTTATGTTAATCACCATATATTACATCATTAGTTTTTGATGCAGTGTTCCATGATTCATTGTTTGTTCATAACACCCAGTGCTCCATGCAGAACGTGCCCTCCTCAATACCCATCACCAGGCTAACCCATCCCCCTACCCCCCTCCCCTCTAGAACCCTCAGTTTGTTTTTCAGAGTCCATCATCTCTCATGGTTCGTCTCCCCCTCTGACATACTCCCCTTTTCTTCCTCTCCTGTTATCTTCTTCTTTTTCTTTTTTCTTAAAATATGTTGCATTATTTGTTTCAGAAGTACAGACCTGTGATTCAACAGTCTTGCACAATTCACAGCGCTCACCGTAGCACATACCCTCCCCAATGTCTATCACCCAGCCACCCCATCCCTCCCACCCCCAACCACTCCAGTAACCCTCAGTTTGTTTCCTGAGATTAAGAATTCCTCATATCAGGGAGGTCATGTGATACATGTCTTTCTCTGATTGACTTATTTCACTCAGCATAACACCCTCCAGTTCCATCCACGTCGTTGCAAATGGCAAGATCTCATTCCTTTTGATGGCTGCATAATATTCCATTGTGTATATATACCACTTCTTCTTTATCCATTCATCTGTCGATGGGCATCTTGGCTCTTTCCACAGTTTGGCTATTGTGGACATTGCTGCTATAAACATTGGGGTACACGTACCCCGTCGGGTCCCTACATTTGTATATCTTTGTGGTAAATACCCAGTAGTGCAATTGCTGGATCGAACGGTAGCTCTAATTTCAACTGTTGGAGAACCTCCATACTGTTTTCCAGAGTGGTTGCACCAGCTTGCATTCCCACCAACAGTGTAGGAGGGTTCCCCTTTCTCCACATCCCCGCCCACATCTGTCGTTCCCTGACTTGTTAATTTTAGCCATTCTGACGGGTGTGAGGTGGTATCTCATTGAGGTTTTGATTTGGATTTCCCTGATGCCGAGCGATGTGGAGCACTTTTTCACGTGCCTGTTGGCCATTTGGATGTCTTCTTTGGAGAAATGTCTGTTCATGTCTTCTGCCCATTTCTTGATTGGATTATTTGTTCTCTGGGTGTTGAGTTTGATAAGTTCTTTATGGATTTTGGATACTAGCCCTTTATCTGATATGTCATTTGCAAATATTTTCTCCCATTCTGTCGGTTGTCTTTTGGTTTTGTGGACTGTTTCTTTTGCTGTGCAAAAGCTTTTTATCTTGATGAAATCCCAATAGTTCATTTTTGCCCTGGCTTCCCGTGCCTTTGGCGATGTTTCTAGGAAGCAGTTGCTGCGGCTAAGGTCGAAAAGGTTGCTACCTGTGTTCTCCTTTAGGATTTGGATGGACTCCTGTCTCACGTTGAGGTCTTTCAACCATTTGGAGTCTATTTTTGTGTGTGGTGTAAGGAAATGGTCCGGTTTCATTCTTCTGCACGTGGCTGTCCAATTTTCCCAACACCATTTGTTGAAGAGACTGTCTTTTTGCCATTGGACATTCTTTCCTGCTTTGTCAAAAATAAGTTGACCATAGAGTTGAGGGTCCATTTCTGGGCTCTCGATTCTGTTCCATTGATCGATGTGTCTGTTTTTGTGCCAGTACCATACTGTCTTGATGATGACAGCTTTGTAATAGAGCTGGAAGTCTGGAATTGTGATGCCGCCAGCTTTGCTTTTCTTTTTCAGTATTCCTCTGGCTATTCTGGGTCTCTTCTGGTTCCATACAAATTTTAGGATTATTTGTTCCATTTCTTTGAAAAAAGTGGATGGTATTTTGATGGGGATTGCATTGAATGTGTAGATTGCTCTAGGTAGCATTGACATCTTCACAATGTTGATTCTGCCAATCCATGAGCATGGAACGTTTTTCCATTTCTTTGTGTCTTCTTCAATTTCTTTCATGAGTATTTTATAGTTTTCTGAGTACAGATCCTTTGCCTCTTTGGTTAGATTTATTCCTAGGTATCTAATGGTTTTGGGTGCAATTGTAAATGGGATCGACTCCTTGATTTGTCTCTCTTCTGTCTTGTTGTTGGTGTATAGGAATGCCACTGATTTCTGTGCATTGATTTTATATCCTGCTACTTTACTGAATTCCTGTATGAGTTCTAGCAGTTTTGGGGTGGAGTCTTTTGGGTTTTCCACATACCGTATCATATCATCTGCAAAGAGTGAGAGTTTGACTTCCTCTTTGCCGATTTGGATGCCTTTGATGTCTTTTTGTTGTCTGATTGCTGTGGCTAGGACTTCTAATACTATGTTGAATAGCAGTGGTGAGAGTGGACATCCCTGCCGCGTTCCTGACCTTAGGGGAAAAGCTCTCAGCCTTTCCCCATTGAGAATGATATTCGCTGTAGGTTTTTCATAGATGGCTTTTATGATATTGAGGTATGTACCCTCTATCCCTATACTCTGAAGAGTTTTGATCAAGAAAGGATGTTGTACTTTGTCAAATGCTTCTTCTGCATCTATTGAGAGGATCATATGATTCTTGTTCTTTCTTTTGTTAATGTATCGTATCACGTTGATTGATTTGCGGATGTTGAACCAGCCTTGCAGCCCAGGAATAAATCCCACTTGGTCATGGTGAATAATCCTTTTAATGTACTGTTGGATCCTATTGGCTAGTATTTTGGTGAGAATTTTTGCATCCACGTTCATCAAGGATATTGGTCTGTAATTCTCTTTTTTGATGGGGTCTTTGTCTGGTTTTGGGATCAAGGTAATGCTGGCCTCATAAAATGAGTTTGGAAGTTTCCCTTCCATTTCTATTTTTTGGAACAGTTTCAGGAGAATAGGTATTAATTCTTCTTGAAATGTCTGATAGAATTCCCCTGGGAAGCCATCTGGCCCTGGGCTTTTGTTTCTTGGGAGATTTTTGATGACTGTTTCAATTTCCTTAGTGGTTATCGGTCTGTTCAGGTTTTCTATTTCTTCCTGGTTCAGTTTTGGTAGTTGATACATCTCTAGGAATGCACCCATTTCTTCCAGGTTATCTAATTTGCTGGCATAGAGTTGCTCATCATATGTTCTTATAATTGTTTGTATTTCTTTGGTGTTGGTTGTGATCTCTCCTCTTTCATTCATGATTTTGTTGATTTGGGTCATTTCTCTTTTCTTTTTGATCAGTCTGGCCAGGGGTTTATCAATCTTGTTAATTCTTTCAAAGAACCAGCTCCTAGTTTCGTTGACCTGTTCTACTGTTCTTTTGGTTTCTAGTTCATTGATTTCTGCTCTGATCTTAATGATTTCTCTTCTCCTGCTAGGTTTAGGCTTTATTTGCTGTTCTTTCTCCAGCTCCTTTAGGTGTAGGGTTAGGTTGTGTATTTGAGACCCTTCTTGTTTCTTGAGAAAGGCTTGTATTGCTATATACTTTCCTCTCAGGACTGCCTTTGCTGTATCCCAAAGATTTTGAACAGCTGTGTTTTCATTTTCATTGGTTTCCATGAATTTTTTTAATTCTTCTTTAATTTCTTGGTTGACCCATTCATTCTTTAGTAGGATGCTCTTTAGCCTCCATGGATTTGAGTTCTTTCCGACTTTCCTCTTGTGGTTGAGTTCTAGTTTCAAAGCATTGTGGTCTGAAAATATGCAGGGAATGATCCCAATCTTTTGGTACCGATTGAGACCTGATTTGTGACCTAGGATGTGATCAATTCTGGAGAATGTTCCATGGGCACTAGAGAAGAATGTGTATTCCGTTGCTTTGGGATGGAATGTTCTGAATATGTCTGTGAAGTCCATTTGGTCCAGTGTGTCATTTAAAGTCTTTATTTCCTTGTTGATCTTTTGCTTAGATGATCTGTCCATTTCAGTCAGGGGGGTGTTAAAGTCCCCCACTATTATTGTATTGTTGTCAACGTGTTTCTTTGCTTTTGTTATTAATCGCCTTATATAATTGCCTGCTCCCATGTTCGGGGCATAGATATTTACAATTGTTAGATCTTCTTGTTGGATAGACCCTTTAAGTAGGATATAGTGTCCTTCCTCATCTCTTATTACAGTCTTTGTTTTAAAATCTAGTTTGTCTGATATAAGGATTGCCACCCCAGCTTTCTTTTGGTGTCCATTAGCATGGTAAATGGTTTTCCACCCCCTCACTTTCAATCTGGGGGTGTCTTGGGGTCTAAAATGAGTCTCTTGCAGACAGCATATGGATGGGTCTTGTTTTTTAATCCAATCTGATAGCCTGTGTCTTTTGATTGGGGCATTTAGCCCATTTACATTCAGGGTAACTATGGAAAGGTGTGAATTTAGTGCCATTGTATTACCTGTAAGGTGACTGTTAACTGTCTGTTGTCTGTGTTCGTTTCTGCTCTTTGCTGCTTTTAGGTTCTCTCTTTGCTTAGAGGACCCCTCTCAATATTTCTTGGAGGGCTGGTTTCGTGTTTGCAAATTCCTTTAGTTTTTGTTTGTTCTGGAAGCTTTTTATCTCTCCTTCTATTTTCAATGATAGCCTAGCTGGATTTGGTATTCTTGGCTGCATATTTTTCTCGTTTAGTGCTCTGAAGATATCTTGCCAGTCCTTTCTGGCCTGCCAGGTCTCTGTGGATAGGTCTGTTGCCAATCTAATGTTTCTACCATTGTAGGTTACATATCTCTTCTCCCGAGCTGCTTTCAGGATTTTCTCTTTGTCTCTGAGACTCGTAAGTTTTACTATTAGATGTCGGGGTGTTGACCTATTATTATTGATTTTGAGAGGGGTTCTCTGTGCCTCCTGGATTTTAATGCCTGTTTCCTTCCTCACATTAGGGAAGTTCTCTGCTATAATTTGCTCCAATATACCTTCTGCCCCTCTCTCTCTCTCTTCTTCTTCTGGGATCCCAATTATTCTAATGTTGTTTCGTCTTATCGTATCACTTATCTCTCGAATTCTGCCCTCGTGATCCTGTAGTTGTTTCTCTCTCTTTTTCTCAGCCTCTTTATTTTCCATCATTTGATCTTCTATATCGCTGATTCTCTCTTCTGCCTCATTTATCCTAGCATTTAGTGCCCCCATTTTTTTTAAAGATTTTATTTATTTATTCGAGAGAGAGAGAATGAGAGATAGAGAGCATGAGAGGGGGGAGGGTCAGAGGGAGAAGCAGACTCCCTGCTGAGCAGGGAGCCCGATGTGGGACTCGATCCCGGGGCTCCAGGATCATGACCTGAGCCGAAGGCAGTCGCTTAACCAACTGAGCCACCCAGGCGCCCCTAGTGCCCCCATTTTTGATTGCACCTCATCAATAGCCTTTTTGATTTCGATTTGGTTAGATTTTAGTTCTTTTATTTCTCCAGAAAGGGTTTCTCTAATAACTTCCACGCTTTTTTCAAGCCCAGCTAGTATCTTTAAAGTCATGATTCTGAACTCTAGGTCCGACATTGTACTAATGTCCGTATTGAGTAGGTCCCTGGCTGACGGTACTACCTCTTGTTCTTTTTGCTGAGGTGATTTCTTTCGTCTTGTCATTTTGTCCAGAGGAGAATAGATGAATGAGAGAACAAAATGCTAACAGGTTTACAATGTCCCCAGCAAATATACTGTATACAAATCAGAAAAGACCTGAAACCAGGGGAAAAGAAAGGGAAAGAAAGAAAAAAGAAAGAGAGAAAAAAAAAGATAAAAACAAAAACAAAACAATACAAAAAAAGCAGAATATGATCCAATATGATCAGGCTAGTGCATAGATCAGTGCCACACACTAGATTTTGGGCGTATTTTGGTCTGTTAGAAAAAAGTGCCTCCTAAAATTTTAAAGGAAGAAAGACATATATGTACAAAATAAGGGTTGATACAATGAAGGGATGGAAGATGACTGTAAAGATGAAAATTATAAAAGATCTTATAAAAGGACTTGGTAAGATAAGTTGTTTGAAAAAGGAAAGAAGTTTTAAGAAAAAAAAAAAGAAAAAGGGAGAGAATGTGATCAGGCAGGAGACAAGAACAAAGCCATACACTAGTGATTTAGGGTATATTTTGATCTGTTAGAAGAAACTATACCTCAAAATTTTAAAGAGAGAACAACTTATATATATATGCCAAAAATAAGGGTAACTACTATGAAGGGATAAAATATGACTCTAAAAATGAAAAATAAAAAATGTTTTTTTTTTTTTAAAAGGGGATTGATAAGATGTTGGTTGAAAAAGGGAAAGAGAAAAATTAAAAAAAAGTCAAGAAAAATTAACTTTGATGAAATAATGAATCATGGTAAAAAAAAAAAAAAGCCATGAATCTATGTGCAGTATTCCCCTAGCGCTGGAGTTCTCCCATTCTCCTTGATCGATCAACTTGGTCTTGGCTTGCTGGCTGTTTGTGCTGAAATTCTGGGGGAGGGGCCTGTTGCTGTGGTTTCCAAATGTCTTTGCCGGAGGCAGAATGGCCCCGCCCTTGTCGGTCTGGGCTAAGGAAGCTGCTCCGGTTTGCTCTCAGGAGCTTTTGTTCCCTGCAAGCTCTTGGTACAGCTTTGGAGGACCAGGGCAGAAAGGGTGGCCTCCCAATCTCCACCCGGAGGAGCGGAGAACTCGGGGTCCCGCTCCCCAGTGTGCCCCCAGAGAAAAGCAGTCACTTCCGTGTCCCCGGTCTCCGGCCGCACTCTGTGCTCACCCGGCCTGTGATCGAGCGTTGCTATCTCTGGCACCCAACCCCGCGCGGAGTCTCCAAACCCAGCAGATCCCTGCAGTGCGCTCCCGCACCGCTCCTCCCCGGGAAGGAAGGGGAGTCTCCCCGGATCTGCTGCTTGTTGGGTCCCTGCTGGAGGAGCCGTGCCCCGACTGGGCCGCAGATCACAGTTTATGGCAACCCCGAGCTGAGAGCCCGCGACTCTGCTCCGTCTCTGCAGTCGGCTTCCCCGCTCTGATCCCTGGGAGCTCTGGCGCACTCAGGCACCCCCGGTCTCTCTGTGACCCCAAGGGTCCTGAGACCACACTGTCCCGGGAGGATTCCACCCCCCGCTTAGCCACTGCAGCGACGTCCCTCCGCCAAGCCAACTTCTAAAAGGTCCGATTTTGTGCTCCGCGGCTCTATCACTTGCCAGAAGCGGCTGGCGGAGGCCCCTCCCCCGCCGTCTATCCTCCTGAATATCGCCTCGGATTCACTTCTCCGCACGCCCTACCTTCCAGTAAATGGTCGCTTCTCTGTTCAGAGAGTTGTTGCTACTCTCCTGTTCGATCTCCTGTTGACTTCGTAGGTGTTCAGAATGGTTTTGATCCCTATTCAGCTGAATTCCTGAGACCAGACGAAATCTAGGTCTCCTACTCCTCTGCCATCTTGCCAATAAGTCTAAATGTTATTACATTTTAATAAAATGCTTAGTTTCCCAAATCTATCTTCATGGTCCATTAGCTTTCCTTCCCTCTTCTTTGCGGCTTCCTTATTTTCCATAATTTTACCTTCTATATCACTGATCACTCCTCTAATTCATCCATCCTCATTTTTATGGCCTCCACTTGGGACAGCATCTCAGTTATAGCATTTTCAATTTTGGCCTGACTAGATTTTAGTTCTTTTATCTGCAGTATGGGATTCTTTAGTGTCTTCTATGCATTTTTCAAGCACAGCTAATATCCTTATAATCACTTTTAAATTCTAGTTCAGACATCTTACTGTTATCTGTGTTGATTAAATACCTGTGAGTATGACCTCCTGTTCTTTCTTTTGGGGGTAACTTCTGTGTCTAGTCATTTTGTCCAGGAAAGAAAAGAAGAAAGAATAAGAAAACAACAACAACAACAAAACATTAGATCCTGAGTGTGTTTTGGTCTGCTTGTTAAACTGGATCCCGAAAGAAAGAAAGAAAGAAAGAAAGAAAGAAAGAAAGAAAGAAAGAAAATACAATGAAAGGACACACAAAAAATTAATATATATGTATATAAAGTATGCATATATAAATAATTTTTTTAAAAATTTAAAAAGGAATTGAAAAAATAATAAATGAAAAAAATTAATAATACTAAAGAATAAAATTACAAAGGAGGCTAGATACTATTTTCTCCTAGAGCTGAATCTTTGCAGCTCTCTCTGGTCAGCAAACTTTGTGCAAGCGATTTCTTTGTCCGGGTCTTCTGGGGGAGGGGCCTCTTACACTAATTCTCAGGTGGACTTTTCCTAGTAGAAATGTGCCTCCAGGTTGCAGGGAGGCAGGGACTGGTGTAAGTGGCTTCAGACACCACTAGGTGGCTCTGTTTTGCTTCCTGAAGTCTGAGCCCTGATGGGCAGGAGAATATGGCAATGTCCCGCTCTCTAGCCCCAGAGCTGAAAATTCCCATCACTAACTCCTCAATGAGCCCTCACAGAAGAGCAATCAATCACTCTTGTCTCCCCAGTTTCTGTCAGAACCCTGTGTTCAACCTGTGTGTGTCTGAGCTTTTTTATCTCAAGTATAGACTGACTTTCAAAACCAAATTTTAGGGAATCCCATGGCGTGGACCCAAGCTGTTCCTCCTGGGGAGAGTCTTACCAAGCTTCTGTCCTTTGCATGACCAGTCCCAGGAGAGCAGTCACACAGCCGCACACTGGTTGGCAGTTTATGGCAATACAGAGCGGATAGCTGGCACCTAGACTTGCTGTTCTCAGCTGGCGTCCAAACTCCTATGCCTGGGAACAGTATAGTATTTAGGTGTCACACATTCTTATGACCCAAGGGATCCCCAGGCCATGGTATAACACCCAGTATTCCATAGGGTAGTTCTATTTTTAACGTTATGAGGAACGTCTGTCCTATTTTCCAGAGTGACTGTCCTAGTTTGCATACCCACCAACGGTGCAAAAGGGTTC